>NC_061122.1:122741151-122878537 GCF_002878395.1 Capsicum annuum | reverse complement strand
GCTAGAGAATAGCAACCTCAACCCATCACACAGTGAGTTGCGGGCCTTCACGGGCCAATCCACTTTTCAAAATATATTAGTCTTATAATTTTAATTTTACTTTAAAATGTTAATTGCATAAATATTTACAATATAATTTTACATGAAGTTATTACTTGTCAATCAAGTACCAAATTTTAAAAAAAATCCTAATAATCTATGAAATTGAATAACTTTTGACACCAAATTCAAATCAAATAGAGATGTTGAAGAACAAATGAAATAGTTAATGAGTAATACTATAACTCGATAAATAGCAATATTAACCTAATTTTGTTTTAATTGATCACAGTAAAACGCAAAGAAACGTCAATATTTAGTCCATTATAAGTGAAAATGAACTTTTTAAAAAAATCTCATGGCACTTATTATGGTGTGTTCAACATTATCATATCATCTTCATCAAACATATTTAATTCCTTAAAAAAATTTGTAATTCGTATTTTAGTTATTTATCTATTTTATAAGCATAATTAATATTTAAATATCTATGATGGTCCAAATAGATTTTGAGTTTAGACTCCTTTTGATTATTCTTAGTACTCTATTTTATTTTTTAATTATTTTTTATTCAACTCACGGGCTAGCCCATCCCATATTTCTCAAGTCCCATGTGCCAACGAGCTTATTTAGGCCGAGCTAAAAAATCATATTCTTAAACAAACTGTAAAAATCATAGCTCAGCCCTATCAAATTACATATTATATTGGGCCATCCCAATGAATCTGGCCCATATTAATGGCCGCATCCAAAAATTTACAAAAGAGCAGGGCTATATCATTTTGCTCTACTTTACAATTGACCAGATAATATATATTACTAATTGGAAAGACAAAACAAGAAGCACACATATTCCGCTCAATGTGTGTGCTTCAGGTAAATTTAATATGAATGAGGCCAAGTTGGTCACTTTATATGTCTAATTTCTGCTTTTGGTTGTACAAAGTGCAAAACCGATTTTTATGGCCGCAAATGACAAGTTTCTCAGAAGGCTTCTACTCAATTGTCATGTTTGTCCATAATGGACCATGAGATATTGATGAAAATATGCTAAAATTAAAGTATTATAATAGGCTGAAAAAGGAATCTTATTGTAGCTATAATACAAATATCTTTTTTTTTTTATTTTTCAAGGTATCTCCACAGCCGGCAGCTGTGAGAGTAATTCTTCATTTCTTGGTCATCGTATTTTGCGGTAGGGAACTACCCACAGAGTTCGCTCCATTCGCCAGAGGCGGGGATCGAACCCTTGACCTCTTGCTTAAGGGACATAGCATTGAACCACTATGTCAACTCTGGTGGTTAATACAAATATCTATACTCTTTGACCAAATTGCTCCTATGCTTATCTCATTATCGTGTTACTACGTGGTGAAATAAAATTGACTTTGGATATTTTTTCTTTTTTTAAAATAATTTTTAGTTTAAATTTCTCACATGACATGTTTAAAATTATAAGATTAATTTTTTTTTTAAATTTCTGAAGTTCATATTAAGTAAAAAGAAGACAATTAAATTAAAATGATAAGAATATATTTTACACGATTTACACAAAAACGGTAAAAAAAGACAATCAAATAATTTGTTTTCATAAAAGAAACAATCAAATAATTTGTTTGTATGATTTTGACTTGACATAAAATTTAAAAAGTAAAGAAAATTTTAAATCTTTTAATTTTAAATTAAAAATACGTAAAATGTACCAAAATATTTTTTAGTCCCGTATTTGTAAGTTGTCACGATGAAAAATAAAATTAAAGAGTTAGAAAAGAAAGAAAAAGAATTTGTTTTGGTGTATTAAAAAAGACAAGCAAATAATTAAAACGAACTAAAAAAAATATTTGTTGGGCCCGTGCCCTGGATAGGCTATCAATAACTAGTTCTGATATAAGTAGTTACACTGAAGAACAAAAGTAATTAGTATAGTATTCATTTCTCGCAAAAACCTTCTATGAATTGTACAAGGTAGTAATTACACATCCTTGTTATTTCACAGTATTGTAATTACCATGACTTGTTTTTATGACCACTTTCATCATTATGTAAGAATCTTCTGTTAAAAGTTTCATATTAACTCATATTTGGGCATAGGAGGGGCGATCTGTAATACCCCAAAGTTTTCTAACTAATTTCATCTCAAGAATATCTAGTATTATCTTCTAAATTAAATGATGTTATTCCATTAGGAATTTTCAAGATTTTCACTTTTTGTCATGTGGGAAATTCAATAAGATTTTGATCGATATAAGATTCGCCCAAATTCGATAATCGGGTAAAAAGTTATGACTATTGCAAGTTTCCGTCACAAAACAACGCCATATTAATTAGTGGTGCGCCGCGCCACAAGAGAAAATGGCAATTGTCAAATTCCAGTAAGGGTCCGCGATAGTGGCGCGTCACACCAAACTTCTAGGTCGCAAATGAAGTGGCAAAGAGATGGCTTCGCGTTGCGCCATCCCTCAATTTCCAGTCATCAAATTCCAGTGACATGGCGTGATAGTGCCGCATCGCGCCAGGGGGCCAGTTCGAGAGATTTTCACTGAAATTAAAAGACGCATCCAGGGTTAAAACAGTCAATTTTCCACCATTATTTAAGCCCTTTAACACGAGATTCAACTATTTGGAACCCAAAATATACTAGTTTCTCTCAATTTTCTCTCAAGAACAAGTTAGGGATTCAATTTCAAGAAAATCTCTCCATCAATATTCGCTAAACCAAGAACTAAGGTATGCTTTGTGTTGATTTATGGATTTCTTTCATCCATAAAGATCAAGAACCCTATTTTAAATGATGAATTATGATGTTTATGTTGTGGGTTGATTGTAACCATGTTTATCTTGTTATATGGTTCCCAAGTTGGAATATTTATGTGTTTTTCATGAAACTACATTAGCAAGTGAGTGAAATCCATAAATTAAGTTATTTATAATATGTCAATTTGATGATTAAGCCTATGATCTATAGGTGCATGCAAGGTGTTTCATAAAATGCCTAGGAAGATAGAAATTATGCACTATAGCTAAATTATGATAAAAAATGACTTCCATGTTATTCTTATATATTGAAATTTGTTTGTTGGATTGCTCATGAGATAGCCTTATGAAATTATGCTATGTATACATGCTATCTTATTTACGTACCAAGCTATGATAATTAAATGCCCATAAAATATCTCCAATTATTGTATTATGGATTATTGATGATTGGTTATGCATTCAAGAATGTCATGCCTTGGCAGTTTCCTTCCATCGAGTCCTGGGGGTACTTGTACCCAAAAAATATAATTGGGTGCCTAGAGTCAGTGACATGTTTCATGATATCCTCAGTCAAGCCCTGATCTATGCCATGTGACTCAGCAAATCTCAGTAATTCAGTAATCTCAGTACTATTCCGTCAGTCAATGAAATTTAGTTAATTCAGTCTAGTTCAGTCTAGTAATCCATGTTTAGTGTCTATTCAGATGGGAGTAGAAATTAGCACTGAGTGAACCTAAGGATGGGAACTCACCTGTTATATGAGGGTGTGATTCTTAGAAGAAATCCTTGCGTTCCTGAACTACGTAGCCAGCATAGGTTGAGTTATCATAGCCTGCTATATGAGGGTAGATGAGGTGGCTTAACCTGTTATATAAGGGTTCCCACCGTTCTTACCAGAGTTGCCTGTTATATGAGGGTTACTCATAGATTGTCCTTACCAGTGGCACGGTATTGACACTTTTCCAATTGGGGTTACAGAATGGACCCTAACTCAGCCATAATGGCGTATTAGGGGCATGTCGATTAGATAACTACTTCCCACAGTTTCAGTATCAGTATCAGTATAAGAACTCAGATAGTTCTCCAAATTTTAGGACTATTGAATACAATCAACTCAGATACAGTACAGAACTCAGCTAGTTCTATCAGATTCGAGACTATCAAATATAGTCACTCATGTCATTAGTTATATCAGTTATTAGAATTCAGCCATTAATCATGTTAGTTATCAGTAAATTCATGTTATCACGATCTCAGATATAGTTACTATGTATTCATGCATGTAATCTCACGTTCATGATATCCAGTTAGTTAGTATAGTTCATGCATGTAAACCCTTTTCATTAAGCCAACCTTCCATGTATGCCAGTATATTCAAAGTACTGACACATTTGCTCTATGGTTTTCTATACCGTACCAGATCCTTAGTAGCATTCCAGTCTCAGCAGTCAGAGTTAGCAGTAAGTCCTCATCCTTCGAGGACATGATCATTACATTATTATCTCATTAATTAATTTATTAGTTGTAGTTAGTTGGGTACATGTCCCATCGACTCCTTATTCATACAGTTTAGTCAGTTAGAGGCTTTTCAGACTATCACGTTTCAGACAGTTCATTCTAGTTGTTTTGGGTATTTCATACCCCATCCCTATATTATGATTTATCAGATTTTATGTTACAGTTTTGATCTTTATGTCCTTTTAGTTCATATTTCTGCATTATATAGTATATTATGCAGTATACAGGTACAAATATCAGTCATGGGTTATATTGTGGTCCTTTGGGTTCATGAGCACTGTGTGACATTTTGGGTACCATATTCGGGGTGTGACAAACTCTGTATCAGAGCCTAAGGTTCAATAGTGTCCTAGGAAGTCTGAAAGCCGTATCTAGTAGAGTTTTGTACATGGGTGCATTGCGCGACGCATTTATGTATAGGAGGCTATGAGATATTTTAGGACCATTTATGTAATGAATCCTCCATCCTTTTGCGGGTCTAAGTCAGATGAGGACCCTTAGGAATTCATCGATCAGGTTTAGAATGTTATAGACATTATGGGGGTTACTCCTAGTGAGAGTGCTGAGCTAGCTGCATATCGGTTGCAGGATGTTCCTCACACTTGGTACAAGCAGTGGAAGCCAGAAAGGCCAGATGAGGTAGGGCCTATAGAATGGGAGGAGTTGGTCACCAAATTCTTAGATAGATTCTTTCCTCAAAAGCTGAGAGAGGATAAGGTGTTAGAACTCATCAACCTCAGGCAGGGTAACATAACAGTGAAAGAGTATTCTCTTAAGTTTACTCAATTAGCTAGATATGCTCCTCATGTGGTTACAGATAGCTGGGCCAAGATAGGTAAGTTTGTTTTTAGGGTGAATGATAGTGTGGTCATAGAGTGTAGGTCTGCAATGTTGAATAGTGACATGACTTTAGCCAGGCATATGACTCATGGTCAGCAGATAGAAAAGCAAAAGATTAAGATGAGGGAGAAGTAGAATAATAGAGCAAACACAGGTAGTTTTAACTTTGCTTAGCCCAAGTCAAAAGGAGAAAATTATTCTCAGTTTTGTCCTAAGTCATCAGTTTTAGCTCCTTTTTCAGCTAGTGTTCCAGCTCCTAAGTTCAGGGATGGTAACAAAGATAGAGCGCTAGGCTCTAAGTCTCAGGGCAGTGTTAGACATGCCCGTACCTATCCTCTTTTCCATACTTGTGGCAAACACCATCAGGGTATTTGCAGAGCTGGTAGTGGTATTTGTTTCAGATATGGCAAGCTAGGCCACAGAGTCAAAGACTTTCCTCAGCTAGGTCCTCAGGGTCAGTAGAACCGTTCCCCAAATCAGTCCGATCACACAAATTAGCAGGGTACTACTTCCAGTGCTACTAGTGGGTAGCGCCCAAATAGAATTTATGCTCTCTAGTCCCGGTAAGATTAGGAAAATTCTTCTGATGTAGTTACTAGTAAGTTATAGATCTTTTCTGTGCATGTTTACACTTTGCTAAATCTAGTAGCTTCTTTGTCTTTTGTTACTCCCTATATAGCAGTTGATTTCGGAGTCAGTCCCAAAATTTTAGCTGAGCTCTTTTAAGTTTCTACCCTAGTGGGTAAAACTATCATAGCCCGGCGGGTATATAGGAACTGTCCAATTAAGATATTTCAGAAAGTCACTTCAACAGACTTAGTCAAATTAGAGATGACTAATTTTGATGCCATTCTCGGCATGGATTAGCTTCATTCCTGCTATGCCACATTTAACTGCAGAAATACAATAGTCCAGTTTTAGTTTCTAAATAAACCCGTCCTAGAGTGGAAGGGTAGTGTATCCGCTTCCAGAGGTCAGCTTATTTCCTACCTTCAGGCTAGGAAAATGATAGGAAAATGATATCTAAAGGATGTGTCTATCATCTTGTTTGAGTTAAGGATACTAGTTTTGAAACTCCCAGCCTTGAATCTGTCCCATAAATGAATGAATACTCAGATGTCTTTTCTAAAGATCTTCCAGGAATTCCTTCTAAAAGGGAAATAAACTTCGGTATTGATCTTCTTCTAGATACTCAGCCTATATCTATTCCACCATATAGAATGGAACCAGCAGAACTTGGAGAATTGAAGAAGTAGTTGGAGGATCTCTTAGATAAGGGATTCATCAGACCCAGTGTTTCCCCGTGGGGTGCACCAATTTTATTCTTGCGTAAGAAAGACGATTCTCTTACAATGTGCATTGATTACTACCAGCTCAATAAAGTCATGGTCCAGAATAAGTATCCTCTCCCTAGAATTGATGATTTGTTTGACCAACTTCAGGGTGCCAGCTATTTTTCTAAGATAGAACTCAGATCAGGCTACAATGAGCTCAGAGTTAGAGAATGTAACATTCGAAAGATAGCATTTCGTACTCGATATGGTTATTTTGAATTCTTAGTCATGTCCTTTTGTCTAACCAGTGACCCAACAGCTTTCATGGACTTGATGAACCATGTGTTCAAGCAGTACTTGGACATGTTTGTCATAGTCTTCATAGATGATATTCTGGTCTATTCCTGCAGTGAGCCTGATCATGCAAACTATCTCAGAATTGTACTTTAGACCCTCAGAGATCATCAGTTGTTCGCCAAATTTAGTAAGTACAAATTTTGGCTAAGGTTATTATCATTCCTTGGTCATATCGTTTCCGGTGATAGCATTAGAGTAGATTCTCAAAAGACCAAGCCAGTAAGAAACTAACCCAGACCCGTCTCTCCATCAGATATCAGGAGTATTTTAGGTTTGGCTGGCTATTACAGATGGTTTTTTGAGTGATTTTCTTCTATTGCATTCCCTATGTCTAGATTGACTCAGAAGAAAGTCAAGTTTCAATGGTCAGATCCTTGCGAGAAAAGTTTTCAGGAGTTGAAGACTTGACTCACCTCAGCCCCAGTCTCAGCTCTTCCAGATGGTTCATATGGGTTCTTAGTGTATTGTGATGCATCCAGAGTAGGTTTAGGTTGTGTTTTCATACAGAATGGTAAGGTCATAGCCTACACCTCCAGACAGCTTAAACCCCATGAGAAGAATTATCCTACTCATGATCTTGAGTTAGCAGCTGTAGTCTTTGCCTTAAAAATTTTGAGGCATTATCTATACGGTGTTCATGTAGATCTGTTCACAGATCATAAGATCCTTTAGTATATCTTTTCTTAGAAAGATCTCAATCTTCATCAGAAAAGATGGTTAGATCTCTTGAAAGATTAAGACATGAGTGTCCTTTTTGATTCGGGCAAGGCCAACGTAGTGGATAACGCTCTTCGTAGAATGTATATAGGTAGTGTTGCTCATGTTAAGGACAGTAAGTAAAATTTAGCTTAGGAAGTCCATCAGCTTACCAGACTAGGTATCCTCTTAGTTGATACAGAGGAGAGTGATGTATGGGTTCAGAGTAGTTTAGAATCATCTCTTGTTTTTAAGGTAAAAAAAAGCAAGATAGAGATCCCAGTCTAGTCAAGTTGAAAGAGTCAGTCAAGGATCAGAAAGTAGAGGTTTTATCCTAAGAGGGAGATGGTGTATTGCGCTGTCATGGTCGCCAGTATGTTCCAGGTGTAGATGACTTGAGCTAGCAAATTCTTGCAGAAGCGCATGGTGCGCGCTACTCTATTCATCCAGGGGCCATAAAAATGTACCATGACTTTCGAGAAATCTATTGGTGGAGTGGGATAAAGATAGATAATACAGAGTTTATGGCAAAGTGCTCTACGTATCAGTAGGTTAAGATAGAGCATCAGAAGCCTAATGGGTTTATGTAGGAGTTCAATATTTATATTTGGAAGTAGGAAGAAGTAAACATAGACTTTGTGACGGGTTTGCCTCGAACTCGTCATCAGAATGATTCAGTTTGGGTCATTGTAGATAGGATGACCAAATCAGCTCATTTAATTCCAGTCCATACCTCTTATTCAACCGAGGATTACACCAAACTCTACATCAAAGAGTTACTCAGATTGCATGGTGTTCCGTTATCTATTGCCTCAGAAAAAGATACCTAGTTCACCTTTTGTTTTTGAAAAGCATTCTAAAAAGGTCTTGGTACCCAAGTTTATCTCAGTACATCCTTCCATCCTCAGACAAATGGTCAAGAAGAAATGACCATTCGAACTCTAGAAGATATACTGCAAGCGTGTGCAATTTATTCCAAGGGTAGTTGGGATAACCACTTGCCTTTGATTGAGTTTACATATAACAACAACTATCATTCCAGTATTAAGATGGCTCCGTTCGAGGATCTCTATGGTAGGAGATGCAGATCTCCAATCGGTTGGTTTGAAGTTAGTGAGGCCTCAGTCATTGCTTTAGAAAAAGTTTAGTTGATCAAAGAAAGACTCCAGGCTGCTCAGAGCCGACAAAAGTCTTATGCAGATGTGCTTAGAAAGGATCTTGAGTTCAATATTGGTGTATATATCTATCTAAATATCTCTTCTATGAAAGGAGTGAAGAGATTCAACAAGAAGGGAAAGCTCAGTCCCCGATATGTCTGTCCCTTCAAAATTCTCAGTCCCTTCGGCAAGGTAGCTTATGAGCTCGAATTGCCTTCATATCTAGCCTCAATTCATCCAGTCTTCTATGTCTCTTTGCTCAAGAGGTGTATAGGTGACCCAATAATTGTAGTCCCTATTTAGAGCATAGATGTTCAGAACAACCTCTCTTATGATGAGACTTAATCAAAATCCTAGACTATCAGACTCGGTGACTGAGGAACAAAGAAGTCCTTCTAGTCAAAGTTCTTAGGCGGAAATCAGTCTGTCGAGGGAGCTACTTGGGAAGCATAAGAATACATGTGTACCAAGTATCCTCACCTCTTCTCTGCTAACTCAAATCTAGCTCAAGGTAACAGTTCTCCTTAAGCCTTTCAGTTTTCATGTCCAGATTTCAGTTATGACTTGGTATCAATCTCATGTTCAGAATTCTAGTATAAACTTAGTCCTAAGTACCATTGCATATTCAGTTATATGTTTATGCATCAGATTAGTCATGTGCTCATGCATCAGATATGCATTCTCCTAGTGAGAAACTCAGTTATCAAAAATCACAGTCATGCATTCATGAGTCAGTTAAGACATGAAATCATGCATCAGATATACATGCTCAGTACAGATCTCAGAAATGTCAATCATGTTTCCATTTTCATGTTTAGTATGTACTTCATCTTATCTTTTCTCCCCTCTCAGTCAGTCTCATTCGAGGACGAATGTTCCCAAGGGGAAGCTATTGTAATACCCAAAGTTTCCTAACTAATTTTATCCCAAGAATGTCTAGTATTATCTTCTAAATTAAATGATGTTTATTCCATGAGGAATTTTCAAGATTTTTATTTTTTGTCACGTGGGGAATTCAATAAGATTTCCATCGATATAAGATTCCTCTAAATTTGATAACCGGGTAAAAATTTATGACTATTTCAAGTTCCCATCGCAAAGTAGCACCATATTAGTCAGTGGCGCACTGCACCACAAGAGAAAATGGCCATTTTCAAATTCTAGTATGGGTCCAATGGGTCCACAATAGTGGCCGTCGTGCCAAACTTCTAGGTTACAAATGAAGTGGCAACACGATGGCTCTGCATCGCGCCATCCCTCAATTTCCCAGTCGTCAAATTCCAGTGATGTAATGCAATAGCGTCGCATCGCGCCAGGGGTCCTGTTTGGAAAATTTTCACTGAAATTAAAATACGTATCTAGGGTAAAAAAAGGTCAATTTCACACCCTATTTAAGCTCTTTAACAGGAGATTCATCTATTCGGAACCCAAAATATACTAGTTTCTCTTAATTTTCTCTCAAGAACAAGCTAGGGTTTAAATTTCAAGAAATTCGTTCAGTCAATTTTCGCTAAACCAAGAACTAAGGTATGTGTTGTGTTTATTTATGGATTCCTTTCATCCATAAAAATCAAGAACCCTATTTTGAATTATGAATCATGATATTTATGTTGTGGGTTGATTGTAATGCTGTTTATCTAGTTATATAATTCTCAAGTTGGAATATTTATGTGTTTTTCATGAAACTACATTAGCAAGTGAGTGAAATCCATAAATTGAGTTATTTATGATTTGTCAATTTGATGATTAAGCCTATGTCATATGGGTACATGCAAGGTGTTTGATAAAATGCCTAGGAAGATAGAAATTATGAACTATAGCTAAATTATGATCCAAAATGACTTTCATATTATTCTTATGTATTGAAATTTGTTTGTTAGATTGCACATGATTTAGACTTATGAAATTATGCTATGTATACAAGCTATCTTATTCACGTACCAAGCTATGACAATCAAATGCCCATGAAATATCTCCAATTATTGTACTATGGATTGTTGATGATTGGTCATGCATTCAAGAATGTAATGCCTTGTCAGTTTCCATCCATCTAGTCCTGGGGGTACTTGTACCCGAAAAATATAGCTGTATTCCTAAAGTCAGTGACATGTTTCCTGATATCCTTATTCATGCCCTGATCTATAGAACTCAGTCAGTCATGTGACTCAGGAAATCTTAGTAATTCAATAATCTCATTACTATTCTGTGAGTCAATGGAATTCAGTCCAATTCAGTCCAGTAACCCATGTTCAGTGTCTATTCAGATGGGAGTAGGAATTAGCACCGAGTGAACCCAAGGATGAGAACTCACCTATTATATGAGGGCGTGATTCTTAGAAGCAATCCTTGCGTACCTGAACTAGATAGCCAGCGTAGGTTGAGACATCATAGCCTGCTATATAAGGGTAGATGAGATGGCTTAACCTGTTATATGAGGTTTCCCACCGTTCTCACCAGAGTTACCTGTTATATGAGGGTTATTCACAGATTATCCTTACCAGTGGTGCGGTATTGATGCCCTTCTAATTATGGTTACAGATTGGACCCCAACTCAGCCATAATGTCATCTTAGGGGCATATCGATTAGATAACTACTTCCCACAGTTTCAGTATCAGTATCAGTAAAAGAACTCAGATAGTTCTTCAGATTTTTAGACTACCAGATATAGTCAACTCATATACAGTATGGAACTCAGCTAGTTCCATCAGATTTAGGACTATCAGATACAGTCATTTATGTTATCAGTTCTATCAATTATTAGAACTCTGCCATTGGTCATGTTATTTATCAGTAAATTCATGTTATCATGATCTCATATATAGTTACTAAGTATTCATGCATGTAATCTCACATTCATGATATCCAGTTAGTTAGTATAGTTCATCCATGTAAACCTTTTGCATGTATCCTACCTTCCATGCATACCGCTATATTCAAAGTGCTGACACATTTGTTCTATGGTGTTTTATACCATAGGTTCAGAAGCACGAGCTCTAGATCCTTAGTAGCATTCCAGTCTCAACAGTCAGAGATAACAGTGAGTCGTTATCCTTCGAGGACATGATCATTACTTTATTATCTCATTAATTAATTTTTTAGTTGGATTTAGTTGGGGACATGTCCGATCAACTCCTTATTAATATAGTTTAGTCAGTTAGAGGCTTTTCAGACTATCACATTTCAGACAGTTTATCCCAGTTTGTTTGGATATTTCATACCCCATCCATATATTATGATTTATCATATTTTATGTTACATTTTTGAACCTTATGGCCTTTCAGTTCATGTTTCCGCATTATACAGTATATTATGTAGTATATAGGTACAGATATTAGTTATGGGTTAGCTTGTGGTCCTTTGGGGTCATGAGCACCGTGTGGTATTTCGGATACCAGATTTGGGGCGTTACACGATCTCTACCAATTGTTTCTTCATTTGTCATTATTAAGGTAAGTATTTCTTCCTCGTTAACTAGTAACTGAAATTTATGGAGTTCAGGGGGATTTTAGGATGATTTTGATTATTTTTTGATGAAAGATAGTAAATTAGGTAATGAGTTAATGGGTTTTGATTATTAATGGTTAATTTACCCTTGAACTTCATTAATTCATTAATTTATCCATAAAATCGATAGTTTTAGGTAAATTACGGTGGAATAAATCCAAGAACGGGAAGAAAATGATCATGAATTTGACCTTAGAGATTGGACGTGTATTATAATTCCTAACATGCTTGGTTATTTCATTGATTATGTGTTTATATGCATGTTCAAGATCAAGAGCAGGCATAAATTGAAAAGGGAGGTAGAACAATACCTGTAAAGGGAGAAACAAAAAGTTAACCAACAATTAGCTTAATTAATTTCTTCTTTATTATGGATATGATGGTGGTATTATCCTCAATTGAGTTTCAACCCATCACTTTGGTGTTTAGAGGTGAATGAATTTAGCTACAAATTGGTTATAAGAGCTTAAAACGTATCTCAATTCTCAAATAAAAGCTTGAAATGGTGCTTTGGAACTGCAAAATTATTAGCTACTTGAAAGAGGAAGCAGACAACATTAGAAGAAGCATACAACTTAGCTAAGAGGTTTACACCCATCATTATAGCAAGGAACTAGTAACCCCAATTTCTAGGACAAAGTCGACAACAAAAGTAAGAAAAGGCTTCTTGTTTCAAGCAATAGAAAAGCTTCACTAGAACACTACAATAGTGAAGATTTACATTGGAGACTCTTCTCTTTCTTACTTTTCCTTTTTATCTGTTTCTTTATTTAGCAGACTTTGTTGGGCTAGGTCAATTTGGGACATATCCTATTAATTATGTAAATATTGTGTTTTTGGTTTAATAAAAGAACTTGACCCATCTTTAATTTTAAAAAAAATGTGAGCAAAAATTGTATGAAATGGCAAAGCTCTTGATTAGAGGAGTTGTGCAAGCTAAATTTGAGGTAGGTGATGATATTCTAGTTTAAATTCAATTTTTGATATATGTGTATGTTAACTACTTTGTAGTGAGGATTTTTAATGCATATAATTAGGTGTGGTAAATATAATAATTTTATGTTGTTGTATGATTTTGGCCTACCCATTACTAAATATGAAATATTTTGGTATTTGAAACCTTCTGATTGGTTATTGGTGAAACAAGGTTGGTAGATACTTGTGTCTGGAAATTAGTACATGGACAGAAATTGGCTCCTGTAGGTCATATTTAGAGGGTTAATGTATTACCCATTGTGTGTATGTACAAGGGTCAGGTGAGTTTGATAGTACGATGAGTAAATCCAGAAAAATCTTTATATAGTTGATAATTGTAAACTTCTTGACTTGTTTTGACTTCGTTTTACTAAACTTGATTTGTGATAATATGGTGACTTGTTGATTAAATTGCTAAGTAGTTTATGTAATACTTATGTTGTAACTTGTGTTATGGTTGAGCATGGATTATCTTGTTGTACTATAACTTGGTTACGTGTCTATATTCTCATTTGGGATTGACCAAATAACCCTACTAGTACACTAGTTATTTTCTTGTGTTGATACTACACCTACTCTTACTTGTGCGTGCAACACATATTCCAGCGGCTTCTATGAGTCCTTACTTGTGATTTCAGTGGCTGATTTTAGATATCAAGGTGAGCGGCATATCCAGCTTACCATGAGATCCTTCTTCTAACACTGTCTTTATTTCTGGACTTATGTTTTTTCAGTTATATTTTTTAGGGTTTCATCCCCTTCTTGACAATCTTTAGTAATTTTGGTATGGACGACTTTTAGTTTCTAGGGATGGTTATGGTGAAGTACACTATTCCGCTTTTAGTTATACTTATGTTTTGGTTTGATTTTGAATTTATTTATTGATGGATTATTTATTTGACTTTTCTAAGTACTGATTAAAGTTGGTATTTTGGTGTAGATGTTTCTTCTATCGGGTGAATAGTGTGAGTCCCACTCATGACGGGTTTAGGTAGAAACAAAGTTGGTGTCCGAGCCTACATTTGCTGATCTTGTCGTACTGAAATAGGTGTAATACAACCTCACAGAACAATATAGAGACGTCTATGCTTTTATTTGGGAGGCTATATGGCTCAATGAAATCTATCATTCCTGTTTCTTTTGTGCTATAACTTGATCCAATTGGTATCTGGAAATTGAAATTGGAATCTAATATTTTTTATTCTTTTGTACTGATCAGAGGTGATTTTATACACTTTTGTATCATTACTCTAGCTTATTTCTCCTTGTTTTGAGAGAAATTCGTGTGCTTAACGTGTTCATATTGATATAAATAAGCATTTGAGTGTCCAAGTGTGTGATTACAATGTCCAAAGTATGTTTTAAAACAAGTTTGTAGTTAATTGAGCAATTTAGAGTCAACCCGGAAAACTAGTTTTACTAGCTTGAGCTAGGTGTGTGTCTAGTTGATCTCAGTGGATTTTAATGTGTTTAATTTGTTCCAAATATTTTAATGGTGTAATTTTATATGGAATAACTTATTTTTAATGTGCAAAGTTTAATTTTACTAAGTCAAGAGTTGGAATAATAAATGGAAGATTATTGTGAATTTGCCTTATCTTAGCTCTTGTTTTGATTTGTTGTTGAGAATATTGTGTTGTTTTAATCTTAAATATATGGTGTATAATATTGTAGTAGGCTTGGTGAATTAACTACGGTGATATATTGATGATAAAAAAGCTCAAAATTCATTGAAAATATACTACAAAAGGCATGGAAAAAAGGAGGGACGTCTAACACTTAACCAAAATTTTAGATGCAAATTTCAATGAGCCAAAGTGAAGTCGACGCGTCGCATTGGTCCATCGAAGCGTTCACTGACGAGTTGCATCGGTGTGTTAAAAACTGCAAATTCAAGTGCACTGATACGCGTCTTGTCCTATGGTGAATTGAATTCAAAATTGCATGCAAAAGGAGGGAATATTTTTATTTTGGACAACCTGGCAACAACTTTTGGAGAATATTAATTTTTTGGTCAATTCTTGGAGCTGGACAGCTTGGGACCACGTGTTATCCTACTCCCATAATAATTATGAATTGTAGATATTATATATATGGGACACGTACAGTAAACAAGGGGACGACTAGATTGTTTTTGGAGAAAAAGCGGAGGTACACAGTTTATTAGGTTTTAATTTTATTTTTAGTCTATAATTTTTTATATCATGTATTCAATTATTTGGATCATGATTATGAATATTAGTGGCTAAAAACTCCCTTTTCGGGGTAAAAGCCAAGAACATGATTACTATTATTTTGGATTAAATTAGTTAATTTTGCTTATCATATTTGGTTGTTCGTTTAATCTTGTTTTAATTATTTTATGGATTGATCACCCATAAAATACACATATTGTCGACCTTTTGATCTCGGGATAGGGAATAAGGAGATATAATATGGGAATAAATAAAGTTTGGGGTTTTATTCTTTTATAAAATATTGAATTAAACTTAGCGTCTATGACAAAGATGTACTTAGATGCCTTACATGATTCATATGTAGGATGATAGCTTTAATTAGCTTAATTGTATTATTACATCTCCACTCAACGATGTAGTTGTGATGTCCAAATTAAGTAAATGATTATAGGTTGGGAAACCATGATCATGCCATTAACCCTACGAATCAACAACCAAGATAAGCAAATTAGCCGATAAAATACAATAACATAGTATGATTGTTCGAAGTGGTTTGACCTTGGACTTTTCTCCAATGATTATTTTTATAATTTATTTTTTCATGTTATTTATTTTATTTTTAATTTACAAAATAATTCAAAATTCTCTTTTTGGTTACTTTTGCACTAAATTAATCTAGACGGTGAACTAAAGTTAAATCGTTGCCAATTCAAGTCTCTGTGGGATCGATATTTGGCTTTTTTGATGGCCACAATATTATTTGGTAGACCACTTACACTTGCGCGTGCACTGTCATGTTTTTGGCGCCGTTGTCGGGGACTTGTAATTTAGCAATTGTTTATTTTAGTTTTACTTCTGGATTTATTTAGTGTTTTTTACGCTTGGTTTTGTTTTTGCAGGAAACAGGTTTCAAAGCAGAAAGTTGGCAAGGGTTCACGAATTGGTTGAACCAAGCTTCGAAAATGAGCAACTTTACCATCTATGAAGGAGAGAAACAATCCTTTTCTCTAGAATTCCTCATTTCTAAGAAGACCAAGAGCATACTGTTCCTATGACTGAACAACAAACAACTGGTAGGAAGGTTAGGGAAGTGGCAGTCCTACTTCCAACGAACTTGACTTCCCCAATTCCAAGACTGGCAGCTGGGGGGAATTTCAAGTTGAAACATAATATGGTGCAACTACTTATTAGCAGTGGACAGTTTGCAGGGCTTTCACTTGAGGATCCACTAGTCCACTTGCAGAATTTCATTGAGTTTTCTCACACATTAATTCCAACTGGGGTGAGTACAGATTATGTGAGGCTGACACTATTTCCCTATTCTCTATTGGGGGAAGCAAAAAGATAGTTGAATCTGGAGCCTGCCAGTTCAATCACAACATGGGATAACTCAGCGAGAAAGTTCCTCATCAGATTCTTACCATCAGTCAAGACTGCAAGACTTCGTAGTGAGATAGTGAGCTTTAAATAGAAGCCAGATGAAGACCTTTATCATGCTTGGGAATTCTTTAAGGCACTTCTTCAAGATTATTCAGACCACCAACTGTCGAATGAGGTACTTTCTCATACTTTTGTATAAGATCTTGATCATAATATGAAGATTTTACTAGATTCAGCCACAGGTGATTGTAATATCTCGAGAAATTTTTTGTTGAAATTTTGTGCGTAGATGTGTTGGGTTCTATCTTCTAGAATGAATTATAAATTTTTCTTGTGGAATGTCTTAGATTATGACCCACCATTACGTAGAGTATCGAATAACATTTTCAACGATATATGGATAATCCAAAACGGACACTCGAGCGATGAGTTATGAACATTCCGATCGAACCGTGAATAGTAGTGAACAGTAAAACGTGCAGGAAAAAGTATTGAGGCCTAGCGTATTTTTGTTCCAACTTTAAACAATCACAACTCCTTGTACATAATGATCTGGGTGATGTACTATATATCACGGAAAGCTCTGCGAGTCCTCTTTCCAATGAAATTAGTTTCATCCAATTTGTCTATCGGAGCAAAAAGTTATGGTCGATCTACTTCAGCCTATCAAAAGCAAATTTTTGGGTCAACTTCAAATGATCATAACTCCTCGTACACAATGATATGGGTGAGATACTATATATCAACATAAAGATATGAGAGTCCTCTTTTTAATTAAATTAGTTTCATCTAATTTGGATATCAGAGTAAAACGTTATTGTTGATCTACTTCAAACAATCAAATCAGTCCATCAAAGGACAGATTCGAGAATTATTTGATTTTTAGGGGCGTTTTGGTCATTCCCCCTCACCCAAAATCCGTCCAAACTCTATATTAAAGCCTATTAGAAACATTATATATTATATTTCATCAAATTCCCTCAAAAAGAAAATCCTAAGCTTCTACATCCAACTTCAAGAACCTCCAAAGTTCACCATTAATTCTGCAAATTTATTCAAGATTTCAAGTTCCTAGTTCAAGAACTCCAAGAACCATCATTCAAAGGAATGATTAATATCTCAAAAACGAGTATCGATATAAAGTTCATCATTCAAGGTATGTGGGGTTTTTCAACAAGAACTCTCTTGCGTTCTTGTGCCTAAAAGTAATTTTCTTTACAAAGGCATGATTTTTATTTAATTTTTATGAATTTGAAGGATGAACCCTTATCTTATGATGATTATTATGAAATCTTGATGTTTATGATTTTGAAAGACGAATTAACATATGTGGAGATATAAAGAATGTACTTGATTAATATTTATCATGATTTTGATATTTGGGTCATGAATCCCTATTGAAAATTGTGTTTTTTTGAGAAAGTGTGTGTTATAAGCACGTTGATGTTGAATATTTGAGATATTTTGAATGATTTGATCTTTTGGTCTTAATGGAGTTATTTTGAACTCAAGTATGAAAGAAATCAATAACGTGGTTGATTTTGATAGATGGGAAGCATGATGGCTCCCAATGTATATTTATATATTACTAAAATGATCTGAGCTAAGTTCGAGAAATTTTTTTAGCACCGAGTGGGAGGTATAAAGCGACCTTACTTCCCTATAACTACGTGCCCCCATAGGAGTGAGCCTAAGGCTAATTTATATAGTGATCACTAGTTTGTATGGATTTAATATCGATAGTCGTACTTCGATGGCAAGGATAGGACGACTCTCCCCAACTTGGGTTGTACGTTGGACTCCATATAGCTCACATGGTTTATGTCGGTTATAGGATCTCCCATTGTGTGTGTGTTTCCTTGTGTCTATGGTGAATGGTGAAATGATTTGAAAGTGGAATTGTGAAAGTTATTCTTTCAAAAGATTTAAATGATATTTACATTAAGAGAATTGATATTCTTGATGAACTGAAAGTGATTGACAAATTATTTGATGACTCACATGTGTTATTGTACTTATTTCATCCTCTCATGATTATGATGATTTTCTTCGGGCTATGTGAGTCTTTCATACATCCTGCATATTTCTTATAAATATTTATGATGATGATGTTTATACAACTGTATGAACCCCCATATACTCGTATCCTTTCCATGGTATTGACCCACATCTTCGGATGTGGACTGCATTTTCTCGGAATGTTGGTTTAGGTGCTCAGTTCCAGGTTCGACAGTGATTCTTTGGGCACGCTGTTCTACTTTTTTTGTTGTGGTGAGTCCTCATGTTCCGAGGACGTGATGTTTGATATTAGTTTCACGGAATTGTTTACATTTGATAACTGAGTATGAGTTAGTTGGGCCATGTCTCAATGGCTCACTGGTTTTATTGATTTTCTTAGAGGCTTGTCAGACTAGTATAGATGTTGGGAGTTAACTAATAAGTCGTATTTTGTTATCTTTCTAAAATTCTTTTATTCTTGGATGATTATTACTCTGTTGATATATAAGGGTTATTTATGGAAACCTTGTCAATTTATGTTGAACTGAATAAAAATGGCTCAAAGGGTTAGCTTGGGGCTACTCGTAGCCTCAAGCACCGTGTGAGGCTCTAGGACCCATTTTTTGGGGCGTTACAAACTTGGTATCAGAACCTAAGGTTTTAAGGTGTCCTAGGGAGTCTGACAAGCCGCGTTAAGTAGAGTCTTGATCATCAGTGTGTAGCGCGCTACATCTATGAGCAAGAGGCTACAAGATGTTTTAGAAAAAAGTGTGATTCTTTCTTTCAAAAGTCTATCGTGCTTGAAGTTTCTCTCTCTATTATTGATTCGTGCTCTCCTCTTTTAGGAATATACCTCCACATCGAGCGAGAAGAAATAATGATGGTCAACAACCTCAGCCCGCTAACCCATTGAATGAAAACGTGTCTCATGCTGAATTTTGGGTAGCCTTTCAGGCACTGGCCCAAGCTTTTACTGCAAATATTCAGGCCAACCTGGCCCCGACTCCACAACAGTAGGTAGGTGATGCAGATGCTGCCAGGATCCATGACTTCATGTGGATGAAGCCACCAGAATTCTATGGGTCCAAGTCTAATGAGGATCCACGGTTGTTTTTAGAGGAGGTGTAGAAGATTACTCAAGTGATGCATGTATCTAAGGAACATAGTGTGGAGTTGGCTAGGTATAGTTTGAAAGACCTTGCTTATGACTGGGTTGTTGCTTGGAGGAAAGGTAGAGGTGAGGGAGCTATCTCTACAACTTAGCAAGAGTTCCAGGATGTATTCCTGGATAAGTTTTTCCCTTTGGAGATGAGAAAGCCGAAGGTGGAAGAGTTTATGAACCTGCGACAGGGCTCTATGACTGTTAGGGAGTATTGTCTAAAGTTCAATCAGTTGGCCAAGTATGCTCCTGACTTAGTGGCTGATAATCAGGATAGTATGAGTAAGTTTGTGACTGGAGTGTCTAGTTATGTGGTTAAGGAGTGTAGGTCTGCTATGCTGAATAGTGAGACCAATCTTTCTATGCTGATGACTCATTCCTAACAGATTGAGGCAGACAAGATTAAGGAGAGAGATAGAATGAGAGGGAATAAGAGAGCTAGGTTCGAGCAGCACAGACAGGGTTAGACTAGATCACAGAGAGGGAGTCGCCCTCAGTATCAGGATCATTCATCTATGCCAGCACCATCATCTGCTAGTGCTTCCATTCCTAGAGGTAGGTAGGAGCAAGGTAGCAGGTCATATGCATCCAGGTCCCAGTATAGTGCTGGCAGTAAGCCAAATCATCCCCTGTGTCCTAAGTGTGGTAGGGCTCATTCGAGTGAGTGTTAGGGTGAGAAGAGGGGTTGTTTTTGGTGTGGTGACATAGGTCACAGAGTTAGAGATTGTCCACAGGATAGACAAGGGCATCGTAATTATCGCCCTCAGACCCAAACTCATACTTTTAGTGCTCCAGTTCCAGTGACTCGCCCAGCCCCAACTCAGGGAGCCTCTTCTAGAAATGTTGGCGGGCAGCGCCAGAATAGATTCTATTCTTTATCGTCCCGCTAGGAACAGGAGGACTCTCCCGATGTATTTACTGGTATACTTTGTATATCTCAGTTTGATGTGTATTCTTTGTTAGATCTTGGATCTAGTTTCTCATACATTACACCTTTGATTGTTGTGAATTTTGAAATGAGTCCTGAGATTATTCCTGAGCCTATCCTAGTTTCTACCCCAGTGGGTGATTCGATTGTTGCCCAGAAAGTGTATAAAAATGTCCTGTTACCGTTCTTCATAGAGTCTTATTGGCTGATCTGATTGAGTTAGACATGGTAGATTTTGATGTGATTATGGGTATGGACTGGCTGTATTTTTCTTATGCCTCTATTGGTTGTCGGACCCGAGTGGTCAAGTTTCAGTTTTTGGGTGCATCCGTGTTTGAGTGGTCTAGGAATTCTATGTCACCCAAGAGTTATTTTATCTCTTACATCAAAGATAGAAAGCTTATTTCCAAGGGATGTATTTACCATTTGGTTAGAGTTAAAAACACTAAGTCTGAGACTCCAACTCTCCAGTCTGTTAACATCGTTAATGAGTTTTTTGATGTCTTTCCAGATGATATACCAGGGATACCTCCTGATAGAGAGATAGAGTTTGAGATTGATCTTCTTCCCGATACTCAGCCCATTTCTATTTTTCCTTACTGTATGGCCCCTATAAAACTTAAGGAATTGAAAGAACAACTCAAAGATCTATTAGATAAGCATTTCATAAGGCACAGTGTTTCTCCTTGGGGTGCTCCTGTGTTGTTTATGAGAAAGAAAGATGGCTCTTTGCGTATGTGCATTGATTATCGCCAACTGAATAAAGTCACTATAAAAAATAAGTACCCCATTTCGAGATTAGATGATTTGTTTGACCAATTGCAAGGTGCAAGTTATTTCTCAAAGATAGACCTTCGTTCCGGCTATCATCAACTTAAAGTTAGGGAGTGTGACATCTTGAAAACTGCTTTTCAAACTCGTTATGGCCATTTTGAGTTTCTTGTTATGTCTTTCGGGTTAACTAATGCCCCAACAGCTTTCATGGACCTCATGAATCAAGTGTTCATACCATATCTGGATATGTTTGTCATAGTGTTCATTGATGATATACTGGTGTACTCTCGTAGTAAGGATGAACATTCTGATCATCTTCGAACTATCTTGTAAACCCTTAGAGATCATAAGTTGTTTGTCAAGTTCAGTAAGTGTGAGTTTTGGCTAAGGTCAGTTGCTTTTTTGGGTCATATCATTTCTTCCAAGGGAATTATAAACTTTCCGTGCAGAATGTCTTACCTCAAAAAGAAAACCCTAAGCTCCTACATCCAACTTCAAGAACCTCCAAAGTTCACCATTAATTCTGCAAATTTATTCAAGATTCCAAGTTCCTAGTATAAGAACTCTAAGAACCATCATTCAAAGGCACGATTAACATCTCAAAAATGAGTATCGATATAAAGTTCATCATTCAAGGTATGTGGGGTTTTTCAACAAGAACTCTCTTTCGTTCTTGTTCCCAAAAGTAATTTTCTTTACAAAGGCATGATTTTTATTTGATTTTTACAAATTTGAAGCATGAACCCATATCTTATGATGATTATTATGAAATCTTGATATTTATGATTTTAAAAGATAAATTTACATGTGTGGAGATATAAAGCATGAATCTTGAATGATATTTATCATGATTTTGATATTTGGGTCATGAATCCCTATTGGAAATTGTATTTTTTTGAGAAAGTGTGTGTTATAAGCACGTTGATGTTGAATATTTGAGATATTTTGAATGATTTGACCTTTTGGTCTTAATGGAGTTGTTTTGAACTCGAGTGTGAAAGAAATCCACAACGTGGTTGATTTTGATAGATGGGAAGCATGATGGCTCTCGATGTATATTTATATATTATTGAAACTGTTTTGTTGTGGATTGACTTTTAAATGATCTGAGGTAAGTCTGGGAGAAATCTTTAGCACCGAATGGGAGGTATAAAGTGACCTTACTTCCCTAGAACTACTTGCCCTCGTAGGAGTGAGCCTGAGGCTGATTTATATAGTGATCACTAGTTTGTGTGGATTTGATATCGATAGTCCTACTTCGATAGCAAGGATAGGACGGCTCTCCCCAACTTGGGTTGTATGTTGGACTCCATGTAGCTCACATGGTTTAAGTCGATTATAGGATCTCTCAGTGTGTGTGTGTTTCCTTGTGCCTATAGTGAATGGTGAAGTGATTTGGAAGTGGAGTTGTGAAAGTTACTTTTGAAAGACTTAAATGATATTTACATTATGAGAATTGATATTCTTGATGAACTGAAAGTGATTGACAAATTATATGATGACTCACATGTGTTATTGTACTTATTTCATCCTCTCATGATTATGATGATTTTCTTCGAGCTATGTGAGTATTTCATACATCCTGCATATTTTTTATAAATATTTATGATGATGATATTTATACAACTGCATACAACCCCATATACTCGGTTCCTTTCCATGGTACTGACCTACATCTTCGGATGTGGGCTGGATTTTCTCAGAATATAGGTTTAGGTGTGCAGTTCTAGGTTCTACAGTGATTCTTTGGGCACGCTGTTCTACATCCTCTGTTGTGGTGAGTCCTCATGTTCCAAGGACGTGATGTCTGATGTTGGTTTCACGGAATCATTTACATTTGATAACTGAGTATGAGTCAGTTGGGGCATGTCTCAATAGCTTGCTGGTTTTATTGATTTTCTTAGAGGCTTGTTAGACTAGTATAGATGTTAGGAGTCGACTAATAAGTCATATTTTATTATCTTTTTGAAATTCTTTTATTCTTGAATGATGATTACTCTGTTGATATTTGAGGGTTATTTATGGAAATCCCGTTGATTTGTGTTGAACTGAATGAAAATGGGTCAAAGGGTTAGCTGTGGGCTACTCGTAGCCTCAAGCATCGTGTGACTCTCTGGGACCCATTTTTTAGGGCGTTATAGTGGTCAAGCGTTAGAGCTAACTTATAATGAGCTGTACATATTGCTGAAATGCATAGAACAAGGAAATCTAGAATGACATTCATATTCTAGAAGTGCTATGAAAAGAATTGCGGGTGTGTTGGAGGTGGACTAATTCACAGCCATATCAACACAGGTTTTTGCCTTACAAAATTTGATCAACACAACATTGAAATCAAGAATGACATTTAGATTCTAGAAGTGCTACAAAAAGAATTGCGGGTGTATTGGAGGTGGACTAATTCACAGACTTATCAGCATAGGTTTCTTCCTTATAAAATTTGATCAACACAACATTCAACACCATAAAGTTGGAAGTAGAACAACTTACTGCCACAGTCAATGCCATTCAATAAGCTACAGGTTGGTGTGAGGTATACAGAAATAGTAGTCATGCGGCTACCATATGTGATTCAAATCCAGAATCTGTGATGTATGTAGGTAATTCTCAAACGCCGAATTATGGTAATACCTATAACATAAAGTGGCAAACTTATCCACTAAATCAGATATGGATGCCCCATAGCCACAGGCCCAATCGAGTCAATTAACAAGCAACATAAAAGAGGTGATGAAGCAACTCGTAGCTGGGCAAGCACAATTAATTGTGGATTTGAATAGTTAAAGGGCGGAATTATAGAATTAGAAAGTGGCCCAGAGAAATTTAGAGTTATAGGTTGGGCAGATACATCAAGCGTTAAATACTAGACCACAAGGTGGTTTGCCCACTGATACAGAAAATCCAAAATAAGTTATGGCAATTACCTTGAGGAGTGGTAAAGTGCTTCATAAAGAACCTCCCAAGGAAACAAAGGAGGTAGATGTTGAGGTAGTGACCCAACAGGTTCCCGACAGTGTTGCTAAAAATTCAAGAAAGTCTGAGTACTTGAAGGAAAAAGTTGTTGAAGAGGAAGTGAAGAAGAAGCTGCCACTACCCTTCCCTCAAAGGCAAATAAAAGCAAAAGAGGATACAATGTTCAAAAAGTTCTTTGACACATTCAGAGAGCTTCATATTAATTTAACTCTTTTAGATGTTTTGTAGAGTATGCCTAAGTATGGAAAGTACTTGAGGGATATGGTGGCGAAGAAGGTATTACTGCAAAATGTGGGTGCTATAACACTCACTGAAGAGTGTAGTGCGGTAATGATACCAAAAATTCTTAAGAAATTAAAGGATCAAGGGAAGTTTGCTATCCCTATTCAAATTGGGGGAAAAAGAAGTCCATGCATTGAGTGACTTAGGAGAAAGAATAAATTTAATACCCCTAACATTGTTAAGAAAATTGTGCTTGGGAGAGCCTAAAGTAACACGAGTGGTGATGCAGCTAGCAGACGGATCCATAGCATATCCGGATGGAATCATTGAGGATGTCCTCACAAAGGTTGGTAAATTTTTTATTCCTTTTGACTTTTTTATTTTTGATTTTGTGGAAGACGAACCGGTACCAATTATTTTGGGGAGTCCATTCTTAGCAATGTGAGGGGCTTTAATTGATGTTAGATAAGGCACCCTCAAGATGAGGGTAGATGATAAAAAGGTGGTTTTTATGTTTACAAGGCCCCCATTGAAAATCCTTTATATAAAGATTTATACATGATTAATGTGTTGGAAAGGGATGCGTGTGGGGTTCCTAAGACACTAAAGACCTCTTATGACTACCTAATTGAGTGGCCTAAGATGAAACCACCAATTCCTAACATGTTGAAAGGTAAAAGAGGTATGGAGCGAATAAAAAAATAGCTCTCGAAAGGGAGTAAAAGGGTGAAGGAATATGGTTGAGTTGATATGGGTCATGTCGCAACACTAAATTAGGAACTTCTTGGGAGGCAACCCAAGCTAAGGTATGTTTTCTTTTTAATTTTTAGTTTTTATTTCATGTAGTTTTTGTTTTTAGTTGAGTCGCAGTTTAATGGGAAGTCTGAGTATCATAATATTGAGCTTGGTACATGACAAAGATTGAGTGTTGGATCCTATGGATGCTATTTATGTGTGAAGATGCTACTAGCAAGGCCTAGAGGCCTCAGGGAGTATTTCTTTCTCTTAATTTTAAGTTCAGTTTCGGGATAAAGTAGATTTTTAAGTGTGGGGTGGGGAAATTTCCAAATTTTCGCTCAATTTAAAAATTTTTAGGTTAAGAATAAGTGAGATATTCTTGTTGGTGTTATTTTTGATTATATGATGCAAGTGGATTTGTTTGTAAAAACATGTTGATTGATGTGAATTGCTATTTTTTGAGACTCCTAGGCTCAAGTTTTTGACTCTTTTTCATGATTGCTTAATTTGGAACTTGTGCTATTGTTTGGTTGGGAGTCTATGATGATCCTATTGAGTTGAGCATGGTCCATGTGCGTGTCTGATTTTGTATATTCCTTCATACATGTGATGTCTAGAACTTGTCCGGTGTGTGTGTGAAGCAAAATAAAGAATGTGGGTTTAGGATATGATTTAGGCATTTCTTTGATAACCTTGTTTTATACCTTCTTTTACCTACCTTTATTCATTATCCTAGTTAACGCCCATTGAGCCTTTAGCCTTTTCTTTGGTAGCCTCATAAGTAGCCTAATTCCTTCTTTGATAGACCATAATTTGATCCCAAAGTTCCTATGTGCTTTAATTGAAAAAAAAAAGAGAATTGAGAAATGAGTTTGAGAAATTGAAGAAGAAAAAAATGAAATTGATGCCCCAAGGTAATAGTTATTGGTGTTTATAATTGATGTATGGTGGATTGATGTGATATAATTTATACTAAAAATATTGCCATGATTGTGAAAAAAGAGAAAAAATTGATTCTTGCGGTAGTAAACTATATGTCCACCAAGTGTTTGTGAAAATGCTTAAAAGAAATGGGGAAAAAAAAAATTTAAGAATGGGGTTGATAAAAATGGTGTAATTTAGTTGTTAGAGAGTGGTTTTAAATGTTTAATGTAGTGTATTAAAGCACTTAGAGAGGTTAGTCACTATTCCCAAATAGTTCCTACCCGTCCCTTAGCCTACATTACAACCCGAAAAAGTCCCAATTGATCATAAGTTTTACATTCAACTATCAGTAGAGCGTTACACTAAGGGAAAGCTTATGGTTCACTGTGTGTAACTTGTGAATTCTTTGTGAGAGTGAGCATAGTTTAATTTTTGTACCCATTGCGTTATAAATTACATTATTGTGAGTGATTATGGGTAACTCTCTTATTGTGAGGGCATATGTTTGATGAATGTGAGTGATTTATATGATGTCCTCGATTGAATGATATGCATGAGTTTTCCTCATAGGTGAGTCAGTTCTTGAGGCTAGGATATTTAGGAGTAGTGTTCATGAGCTTTCAATTGTGTAAATAAAGTGCTTTGTGTAGAAACTTGCATTTTGTGTAGTCATTGTAGTGCTAGCTTGAGTGTCTTACATTTAGTAGAAGTGTAGCGTCACCTCAGATTTTTATGCTTAGACTAAAGAGTTGTTCTAGGACGAACAAGAATTTAAGTGTGCGGTGATGATCTGAGGTGGTTTTATATAATTTTGTATCATTACTCTAGCTTATTTCGCCTTGTTTTGAGAGCAATTCGTGTGCTTAACATGTTCATATTGATATAAATAAGCATTTGAGTGTCTAAGTGTGTGATTACAACATTCAAAGTATGTTTTAAAATAAGTTTGTAATTATTGAGTAATTTAGAGTCAACCCGGAAAACTAGTTTTACAAGCTTGAGCTAGGTGTGTGTCTACTTAATCTCAGTGGATTTTAATGTGTTTAATTTATTCCAAATATTTTAATGGTGTAATTTTATATGGAATAACTTTTTTATAATATGCAAAGTTTAATTTTACTAAGTCAAGAGTCGGAATAATAAATGGAAGATCATTGCGAATTTGCCTTATCTTAGCTCTTGTTTTGATTTGTTGTTGAGATTATTGTGTTGTTTTAGTCTTAAATATATAGTGTATGATATTGTAGGATTCTTGGTGAATTAAGTATGGTGAAATATTGATGATAAAAACGCTCGAAATTTATTGAAAATACACCACAAAAGGTATGAAAAAAGGAGGGACGTCTAACACTTAACCAAATTTGTAGACACAAATTTTAGTGAGCCAACACGAAGTCAATGCGTTCCATTGGTCCATCGATGCATTCAGTGACGCGTCGCGCTAGTGTGTTAAAAACTGCAAAGTCAAGTTCATTGACACGCGTCTTGTCCCATGTTGGATTGAATTCAAAATTGCATGCAAAAGGAGGGAATTTTTTTATTTTGGACAAACTAGCAACAACTTTTGGAGAATATTAATTTTTTGGTCAATTCATGGAGCTGGAAAGCTGAGGACCACGTGTTATCCTACTCCCATAATAATTATGAATTGTAGATATTTAATATATGGGACACGTACAGTAAACAAGGGGACAGCTGGACCATTTTTGGAGAAAAAGCGGAGGAGCTGCTACACGATTTAGTAGGTTTTAATTTTATTTTTAGTCTATAATTTTGTATATCATGTATTCAATTATTTGGATCATGATTATGAATATTAGTGGCTAAAAAACCCCCTTTTCAGGGTTAAAGCCAAGAACATGAGTACTATTGTCTTGTATTAAATTCGTTAATTTTGCTTATCATATTTGGTTGTATGTTTATTCTTGTTTTAATTATTTTATGAATTGATCACCCATAAAATACACATATTGTCGACCTTTTGATCTCGGAAGAGGGACTAGGGAGATAGAACATGGAAATAAATAATGTTTGGGTTTTATTCTTTTATAAAATAAAGAATTCAACTTAGCGTCTAGGATAGGGATGTACTTAGATGCCTTACTTGATTCGTATGTAAGATGATGACTTTAATTAGCTTAATAGAATTATTATATTCTCGCTCAACGATATAGTTGTAATGTCCAAATTAAGTAACAAATTATAGGTTGGGATACCATGATCATGCCATTGACCCTACTAATTAACAACCAATATAAGTAAATTAGCGGATGAAATTCAATAACATAGTACGATTGTTCGGAGTGATTTAACCCTAAAATTTTCTTCATTGATTGTTTCAAGAATTTATTTTCCCATATTATTTATTTTATTTTTAATTTACAGAATTCTCTTTTTGGTTACTTTTGCACTAAATTAATCTAGTCGGTGAACTAAAATTAAATCATTGCCAAATCAATTCTCTGTTGGATCGATATTTGGCTTTCTTGAAGGCCACTATATTAATTGGTAGATCACATACACTTGTGTGTGCACTTGGGCGTTGTCAAGTATGCAAAAAGTGACTACTAGATCAAATGGTACCCAATAGCAGCCCTAACACTATCTGCATCACCAGTCGTAAGGAGAGAGGATAAGTGAGGGATAGGTAATGGAAGGAGAGAATGAGCCACACTTGTTAGGGGTAAAGATCAAGCGACAACTGGTCGGACCCTTAAAAGGTCAATGTCACCACCCCTACCTCAAGATTTTGTTGAGAAAATTAAAGGTGTAGATGAGCAGAGAGTGGATCACAAGGTGGAGGCACCAACTAGGATGTAGCACTACCCCCTTATGTCTGCTGATAATATCCAATAGGTGTTATATTTTTTGTATGGGTTGTCTAGGACTGGAGCCACATCTACAGTACCATCTTTTTAGGCTCCGATTATTCATCGTAGGGCTCCTAGAAATAATAAAGCTTAGGGATAAATGGTTTTCCTCATATGGCTTTGGGTTTGGTGATGACTAGCATGAAATATGAGCTGCTGACAAACCTTTTGAAGATGAAACCACCTGCACTCAAGGGTACTGAGTTTGAGGATGCTTTTGAGTTCATCATTGATGGTCATGAGAGGTCATATAATATGGTTATTGTGAACCAACATGGAGTTGATTTTGTGACTTTTCTATTAAAAAACTTGCCTAGCAATGGTGGAGGGCGTTCGTAGAATGTTGGTCATTGGTTTTTCATTAATTTACTTGGGAAAAGTTATGTTCCTTGCACTTAGAGAAACATGTGCCTTGTGCTCTCTTTGATTTTACGAAGGATGAGTTTTTGGCATTGGAGCATAGTCATATGTTAGTTCCAGCCTTTGAGGTTAAGTTCTGTGCCTTGTATCACTATGCCACTTAGTTGTTAATTACTGAGGTGAAGATGATTCACCTCTTTATTAATAGTATGAATTATGATCTTTAGGTTTTGTCTGTTCATATGACTTTGGCAGTAAAAGGGTTCAATAGAGTTTTTGGCTATGTGAAGAAGTTTTAGGGGGTAACGCAAGCAAGTCATGCTAAGATGTTAGCCAAAAAGTCCCATAATGTTTGATATTTAAGTGGGTACTACTCTAAGGGTCATGTTTAGCAGGCCTATTTGGCCCGTCCTATTCAGTTGGCCTTGCCAGCTTCTACAACAGTTTTAGCTGAGGTTTCTTCATAATAATAGGCTATTGGAGGACAGGGGGCTTCTTAGTTTTGTACTAGTCGGCCTTCTCCTGAGTGAGGATGTTACCATTTTGGTGTTATAGGTTACTTTAAAAGTTAGTGTCCTATCAAATAGGTGAATGATCAGGTACATCAATAGTCCTGGACTATAGTTCAATAGGTAAAAAGGGAAGAGGTAATGACAGGGTTCATCCACTGGAGGGATGGAGAAATCAGACAAGTAGTTGGGGTGGTCAAGGAAATAGCAGAACAAGAGGAGGAGCATGGTTGGGGATGGAGTTAGCTCAGATTAATTTTTGGTCTCACTATTATGCATTTTTGGGAAGGACTGAATCTAAGGATTCTGATGCGGTGATCACAAGTACTATTTCAATTTATGATGGGATGGATTCTATTTTGTTTAATCTGGGGTCTACTTATTATAGGTATCTATTCAGTTTATGGTGGGTTTGAATCTAGTGTGTAAGGTACTTCATTACCCTATTTGTGTCTACTCTGGTTGGTGACTCTTTGGAAATAACCCATTTTTATCATTCTTGTCCTATGTTATTTGTACGTTTTTAGACTTGAGTAGACCTAATTATTCTAGATATGTTAGGATTTGATGTAATTCTAGGTATGACCTGGTTATCTCTATATCATGGGGTTTAAAACTATAATGCTAACACAAGGACTCTAGATATGCTAGAAATGGATAAATGAGAATTGAAACGAGTGTATAAAGCCAAGCCGATGAGAATTATATCATTTGTTCGGGCCAGAAGGTTAGCATGGAAGGTGTCTCTAGCATTTTTATCCCATGTTTGGGATATGAGTGTGGGGTTCCCTTCTATAGAGTCAATTTTGGTAGTGTTTGAATTTTAAGACGTGTTTCTTTCAAATTTATCGGATGCTTCTAAATAGAGATAAAGCTGTCTGTATTGACCTAGAGCTGGTAACTCCCCCTATATAAATTACTCCTTATCAAATGGCTTCACCAGAGTTAAGGAAGCTCAAAACTCAATTTCAAGAACAACTTGACAATGATTTTATTCATCCAAGTGTTTTACCTTAGGGTACCCTAGTACTTTTGTTAAGAAGAAAGATGGTAGTTTGTGGATGTGCATTGATTATAGACATTTGAATAAGGTTACTATAAAAAATAAATATTCCCTGCCTTGCATAGATGATTTGTTTGACTAGTTACAGGGTGTGACTGTGTTTTCAAAGACTAATTTATGGTTGGGTTATCATTAGTTGAAAATAAGACCAGAGGACATACCAAACATAGCTATTAGAAATTGGTATGGTCATTATAAGTTTTTGCTGATGTCTTTTGAGCTAACTAATGCACCTGTAACCTTGAGAAATCATTCTTGGATTCTTTTGTAACCATGTTCATTGATGATATTCTAGTATACTCCAAGAGTAAGGATGAGTGTATGATCCTGTAAGATCCTAGCCTAATTCAGCTCACCATTGCATGTTAGAGGAGTCCAAGACTTAGAATATTTCCCTAAGTGTTGTGACTTAGTCATTTCTAAATCTCCTAAACTTTGATAATTTTATTTTTGACCTTCGCCTACCTTAGAATGTTGATTTTAAAGTTGATTCATGATCGGGGGTATCAAAGTTACATCTCGGGTAAGTTTCAGAATTTTTGGATGAGCGTAAGGGCACGTTTAGAAGTCCAAAATAGTAGTAGCATGGGATGAGCCCGCGACGCACACTTCATTTAAGGGCTCCAGCGCCCATGGTGCATGATCCATTTCGGTGCTCCAGAGCCCACGGTGCACGCTCCATACATACTCCCTTATTTTTGCAGCTTTTATGTCCGCATATTTAAGGGTAATTGGGTTTATTTTGCTTATCCCAAAATCATCCAAAACACAAAATGAAAGTCCCCAAGGAGAATTAGTTACCCCATTCTTTACTTTTTTCTCTCCAAAAGAACCCAAACCTCCTCTTAAGAACACCAAGAACCCCATTACTCATTCTTCAAAATAAGCAAGAATCTATGTTCTCTAATCCAAGAAGTTTAAGGATAGAACATTCCCAAGGCTTCCTAGTCAAGCTTTCAATTTTAAATCAAACCAATTGAGGTATGTGGGGTTATGAACAAGGGTATACTTTCACCCTTGTGACTAAATTGAATGATTTTAAGATTATATTTACTTATTTTGAATTAGGGTTCATACCCAAGTTTCTATATTCTAAAAGTATGTAATTATCATGATGTTTAAAGATGTAAGTATATCAAGAAGTGTTTATGTTTTAACTTATGATATTTATATTATGAATGAGATTGCACTATCTTGACTTGAGATTGTTAAAGTATTTCAAGATTTATATTGAGCATGAAGTTTTGTTGTGAATTGTCATGAGTTTAAAGAATGGGTTTTAAGCCCTAAGTTTAAGTCTTAAGATTTCAAGAAGATCATGCTCTTAAGTTTTATTTGATTGGTTTATACAAAGAATGAGTTTGAGATTTCAAGAAGATTATGATATTAAGTTTCTTTGATGGTTTTATACGAAGATTTAAAGAAATATTGATCTTTTGATCCTAACTGGTTTTCATTATAAACCATTATGCTATTTTTATGAGGATTTCCTAGAGTATGAGCACTATAATAAGGGAGTAGTATTTAGCACTGAGTTGGGCATGCGTCCAAAGTCACGTGTCCCAGAACTATGAGCCAACGTAGGTTCATCTTATTACCAATATGGATAAATTTATAAATAGTGATCACTTTAGATTAGGTCCTATTCCGATGGCAAGGGTAGGATGACTCTCCCTAACATGAACTTTTCCCTATGGGGGACAAGAGGTTCGATGCCATGATAGCTCATATTGTGTATGTTAGTTAGAAGAACCTCCCTAAATAAAAGATTTTAGAACTTAGTGTTGTGGCTCACAAAGTTTATCATTATGCTTTACTAGTCATATTGACGATTTCACAGCTTTGTTTATTCAAGATCAAGGTGAGCCATTTACATTTAGCATGTAGTATTTTAAAATCTATAAGTACATTGAGTTATTGTTGTTACTTATGCATTCACCTCCACATGCTTAGTAAATTCCAAAAGTATTGATCCACATATATGTCTATGTGCTACATTATCTCACAATGTAGGTACCAGTTATAGCTCAGACCTAATAATCAGATAGTGTGCAGCTTTCAGTCAGCTGGTGATGAATCCTTTTGATTGAGGGTCTTGAGTTAATCATAGTTAGAGTAGCATCTTATTTTCTTTATTCAGTCATATTGAATCGGGATAGCGAGGGGTCATGTCCCAGCAACCTTTGTTCAATATTAGTCAAGGCTTCATAGACAATCAGTAGAGCTAATGTATTTGATTGAAGATTTGTTTTGTATAACTAGAGTTGTAATTATTTTAATAGTTTTGTTTTGAAGGTGTTCAGCTAAACACATTTCTTTTGCTTATTTCTTTCAAATTAATGTATTATTCAGTTGCTCATGAGTTATGCCAACATAAGGGTTAGCTTGGGATCACTTATGGTCGTACACACCGTGTGACATCCAGGGGTAGTCTCGGGGCCTTACAAACTCGGTATCAAAGCAAAGAGTTCAAGTGCCTTATGGTGTCTGTCATGTCATGTCTAGTAGAGTCTTGTGGAATGGTATGGAGACGTCTGTACTTTTCTTTGAGAGGCTACAGATCATTTAAGAAATATTTCCCTTGTTCATGCTCTAGATCGTGCTATAAAGTTGTTCTCTCAGAAACTTCTGTCAATTCATGTGTTACTCCATAATCCCTTATCTATGACTTATTCGTGAGATAACATGATTAGCAAGTTCTAATTCCTCCCAAGACTATGCTCTCAGATTTACTATCAGTAACTTCAGAAGTCACACAAGGGGCTTGAGATGAGCTCTCTAGTGTGTTATAGGTTCCTTAAGTTGAAAGTTTATGTCCTCATCTAATCAAGTTGTTCAGTTAAGGTAGATTAAGATATGTATTTAGATTCCTTGTTAAACCTTTAATACAGATAACGCTCATAAGAGGAGATAGTGTGAACCCAAATTATTAAATAGAGTTTGCATTCAAGGGATATTTTGACCTAGAGTGTTATAATTCATAATTAGTAGAATCCTTTTATAGTTAGAAGTATGGGTATAGAAGTGTAGTGACAAAAAAGGTGGTGATGGCGATTGACTGAATGTATATAGATGAACTTTTGCAAACATACGAGTTATTAGTGATATGATATATCTTTGGGTGTTAGTTTAGGAGTAATGGAGGTGATACAGGTTCCTTGGTGGAAGGGTGAGAAGGATTTATTAGTTAAGGTAAATTATTGCCTGCTTGCAGCTAAATAAAGTTAAGGTTAGTATACATTAAGAGAGTGTCCAAGAATGAAGTTAGTATTGTCAAGATATAGTTTATACAAGTAAGTGAGCATTCATGTGTAGACTGTTAGAGCAAATAAATTATGGCCCAGTCTCGAGGATATGGAATAGACCCATACGCTTAGAATGTCAGCTTTGATCTAAGGGTGACATGGTAGAGTGAAGAACCAAATCAAGTTTTGAGAATTAGATTGTGATGCATGTCAATAAAAGTTGTGATGAGGTAGTGATCCTTCTTACTCCACAGTATTCCTTAGACTTCAGTCATTATCACACCAAATTAATGTATTGCATGATAGATCCATGCCAAAGGACAATACTTATACACTTCATGCATATTCAAGTTCATTCTCAGCTTCTAGTAAGTAAGTAACAACTTTACTCTATGATTTGAGTCATCCATCATAAATCTATGAATTCGAATCTTATGTTGAATAGCTTATGAAAAGTATGAACTCATATTTTAGAGTATGTTAGATCTCAGAACTCATGATACTAGTGAAATTTGCATTATATCATTTAGGTCCTTAGTTTAGACTCTTTAATGAATCCATGCCTTTGACATTCTATTTTTCAGGCCTCAGTTAAGTTTCAAAGTTATGTCTATTATTCTTTTGTGCTTCAGGTCCTTGTGCGTTAGCCCTTTGGTGACCTCTTCCTATATTAAAATAGTGGTGATAATAATGGATAAGAAATGTTTTAGATGAGAGGGAGTTTATGGCCCTCATTAAGAAAGATTATTTATTCTTTTCTATCTAAGGCTAAAGGAAGAAGGAATATTGAGGTAAATATTTGGTATATGTCATAGTAGTTGAGAATTTAGGGTATATGATCTTAAGCATACTGCAAGAAAGTTGTTGTTGATAGAGGTTTAGAGAATATGAGAAGTATTCCTTTATGGGTGTTTGCCTTGAAGTTCATATGTGGTTATAATGATAGGCTTGAATGTCATGTTGGGATGTAAGTGGATGAATGAAATATGTGCTAGTAAATCCATAGTAGGAGTTTTGAGTTAGTCATTGATGTAGTAAATAATGTTATGCTTAGGGGTGAGCTCTAAAAGAGCCATAGAAGATTGAATCATGTGGTTTAGACTAGTATTATGGTGTAGCATGTTGTACCTTCTGATTTCTAGTTAGGCTTGATTATGGTAAGAGAATTTAGTACGATTTATACTTTAATAGATGGATTTATCAATGCACATAAGAGAATTATAAGTTGAATCAAATGAATATGGTATTTAAGGGGGAATAGTATCATTGATGGAGTATTTGAGAAGTGTTGCTAAGCTTGAAAGTAAGAAGTTGCACTGCCTAAGGCTTGGTAATTCTATCCTAGCTTATGACTTATATGTCTATGTTCCATGCTATAGAGTTGTATCAATGTTTTGATTCCTCAGTCAGATGTCTTGATCAGACCATGCCCAAAATTCTTTGCACCATAATATTATTAGAATTTCTTAAAAGAGTGCTAGAGAAATACTCTATTTGAGTATGGGCAGTCCGTATGGTCCAATTCATATAGCCTGCAATCCAGTTTAGCAATCAAGCATATAAGCTCCAATAGAATTCCAACTTTCCATTTAGTCTTACTACCCAAAGTTTCACGAGTAAGGACATTCCACGAGGTAAAATGTTTGCATTCATGAAAATTACAAATTTATCTCACCTCATGCATCATGCGTCAGTTTCGAATTCAGATATTACGTCATGATTCAACTCATGAGGGTCCCGTGTATCATCTCAGTCTTTCCTTAGTATTTCAGCCAAATTAGTATTATTCAGGGGACAAGTTATCCCGAAGGAGAGATGTTATGATACCTCCCATTTTCATTTCCTAAACCTCTCATCTTTTCATCATGAAACAAGATCTATCCTGAGATAATAGTTACTCATAAGTTGACTCTTTTGCATCTATATCAGCCTTATAACATTTCTAATGACATTACATGTATTCATGAAATCAGTTCAGTTCAACTATTATGCTCAGACTCAGTTATGCAGTCATGTTCCAAGTCACGTTCCAAGTCATGCATGTTCAGAATATGATCTTAGTTGCCTTAGTACTCTAAATCTAATCACCCTCATTTGGGGATGAATGTTCCTAACGGGGGGATATTGTAAGACCCCACAAAATCCTAGCCTAATTCAACTCACTATTGCATGTTAGAGGGGTCCAAGACTTAGAATATTTCACTAAGTGTTAGGACTTAGTCAATTATAAAGCTCCTAAACTTTGATGATCTTATTTTTGACCTTCCCAACCTTAGAATGCCAATTTTAAAGTTGATTCATGATTACAGGTGTCAAAGGTACATCTCAGGTAAGTTTTAAAAAATTTGAATGAGGATAAGGGCATGTTTGGAAGTCGAAAAAATTAGTAGCACGTAATGAGCCCGCGGCGCAACTCCATTTTAGTGCTCCAGAGCCTGCAGCACACACTTCCTTATTTTTCCACCTTTTGTATCCGCGTATTTAAAGGCAATTGGTTCATTTTTCCTCACCCAAAATCGTCCAAAACACAAAATTAAAGTCCCAAAGGAGCATTATTTACCATTATTCACTTTTTTCTATGCAAGAAAACCCTAACCTCCCCTAAAGAACACTAAGAACTCCATCACTCCTTCAAGATAAGTAAGAATCTAAGTTCTCTATTTCAAGAAGTTCAAAAAAAGCATTCAAGAATATTCCCAAGGCTTCCAAGTCAAGATTTCAATTTCAAATCATACCAATTAAGGTGTGTGGCGTTATGAACAAGGGTATCCTTTCACCCTTGTGCCCAAATTGCATAATTTTAAGATTCTATTTACTTGTTTTGAATGAGGGTTCATACCCAAGTTTCTATATTCTTGAAGCATGTGATTATCACGAGATTTAAATATGTAAGTATATCAGTATGTGTTTATGTTTCAACTTATGAGATTTATATTATGAATGAGATTGCACTATCTTGACTTGAGATTGTTGAAGTATTTAAAGATTTATATTGAGCATGAAGTTTTGTTGTGAATTATCATGAGTTTAAAGAATGGGTTTTAATCCCTAAGTTTAAGTGTTAAGATATCAAGAGGATCATGCCCTTAAGTTTTATTTGATAAGCTTATACCAAAAGGAGCTTGAGATTTCAAAAAGACTATGATCTTAAGTTTCTTTGATGGTTTTATACCAAGATTTAAAGAACGATTGATCTTTTTATCCTAAGCTGAGATATGGAATCCACATTTGGTAATTTGATTACAATTTAAAGTAAAGAGAAACATAAATGGTTTTCATTATAAGCTCTTATACTATTTTTAGGTGGATTCCCTACAGTATGAGCACTAAGTAATAAGGAAGTAGTATTTAGCACCGTGTTGGGTATGCGTCCAAGGTCACATGACCCATAACTACGAGCCAATGTAGGTTCAACTTATTCCCAACATGGATGAAGATACTGATAGTGATCATTTTAGATTAGGTCCTATTCTGATGGCAAGGGTAGGACAACTCTCCCCAATGTGAGCTTTTGGCTATGAGGGATAAGACATTGGACACCATGATAGCTCACATGGTGTATGTCGGTTAGAAGAACCTCCCTAAGATAGAATAAAATAAAAGAATTTAGAATTAAGTGTTGTGACTCACAAAGTTTATCATTATGCTTTACTACTCACGCTGACGATTTCATATCATTGTTTATTCAATCTCAAGGTGATCCATTTACATTTTGCCCGTAGTATTTGAAAATCTATAAGTACATTGAGTTATTGTTTTTACTTATGCATTCACCCTACATGATCAGTACATTCCAAAAGTACTGATCTACATATATGTCTATATGCTACATTTTCTTATGATATAGGTACCAGTTGTAGCCCATACCTCATAATCAGATAGTGTATGGCTTCCAATCAACAGGAGATGAGTCCTTTTGATTTAAGGTCTTGAGTTAATCATAGTTTGAGTAGCATCTTGTTTTCTTTATTCTGTCATATTGATTCGGGATAGCTGGGGGTCATGTACCGGCTACCTATGGTCAGTTTTATTTTGTATAACCAGAGTTGTAATCATTTTAATAGTTTTGTTTTGAAGATGTTCAGCTAAATACATTTCATCCACTTATTTCTTTCAGATTTATGTATATTATTCAGTTGCTCTATGCCAGCACAAGGGTTAACTTGGGATTACTTGTGGTCCTAAGCACCGTGTGACGTCCAGGTGGTAGTCTCGGGGCGTTACAAGGAGCATGCAAGTTACCTTAGCATTGTTTTTGGGATTCTAAGGTAGAAATGACTATTTGATAGGCAATAAAAGTATGATTTCTGATTGTATTTAGTGGCCTTCTTAGGGCATGTGATTTCTAAAATAGGAGGTGATGATAGATCCTTAGAATATTAAACCAGTTAAATATTAAACTTGACATAGTTAAGTGATCGAGGTAAGGAGTTTTGTAGGTCTTGCTAGTTATTAGCACAAGATTATCAAGAACTTTGACTCCATTGCTATGCAGTTGACAAGGTTGATTCAAAAGGAAGTCCCATTTATTTGGTCATATAAATGTAACGAGAGCTTCTAAAATCTAAAGATGCTCTTGACTACAACGCCTATCCTTTTGCTACCAGTTAAAAGAAAGGACTTTATATTGTTTTGTGATGCTTCACTTTTAAGATTGGGTGTTATGTTGATACAGGATATAAATATCATTGATTATGATTTATGGCATTTGAATACTCATGAAAGAAACTACCTAACACATGACTTAGAGTTGGAAGCGACAATGTTTGCATTCAAGATTTGGAGGCACTATCTTTATGGTGTCAAGTATGAGGTCTTGACAGGCCACCGTATCCTGTATTACATATTTACTCAAATAGATTTGAATTTAAGGTAGTCGAGGTGGGTGAAATTATTAAATAATTCTGATGTAACTATTCAGTATCATCCAGGTAAGGCCAATATGGTGTAAATTGAATTGAGACAAAAGACAGTAAGTATGGATAGTTTGTTGTTCTTAAGGGTATCGAGGTGACCTTTAGCTAGAGATTTTAAAACTCTAGCATCTCTGAGCATACATATTAGGGTCTCAGACAAGGGTGGGTTTTTGTCCAGTGTGGAGGTAAAGTCAATATTTGTAGAGAATATTAAGGCCAAGGAGTTTAAGTAAAAGAGGTTTAATGCACTCCCAAATAAAGTGGTGGGTGGTAAAGTAGTGGACACCACCCTTGTTGCAAGTGGGGTGTTGTTGTTCAAGGGAATATTATGTGTTCATCGGGTTGATGATTTGATTCGTGATGAACTTCCAGAGCCCATGGTTCACACTATTCTATTAATCCTAGTATGACTAAGATGTACTACAGTTTAAGTTAGCTTCATTAGTGGCATGGCATGAAGATGGGAATTGTGAATTATATGTCCAAGTGTTAGAATTATCAGCAGGTGAAGTATGAAAAGCTAAGACCCATGGGGTTTCTCCATAGGATGCCCATACCTATGTGGGAATGGGAGCATATAGCTATGAATTTTGTAGTGGGTCTTCGTCAAACTTTGGAAAAATATGACCTTATTTGGGTGATAGTCGACAGACTGATGAAATCAACTACTTTTTTCCAGTTTGGGTAGACAACAACTCTTAACAATTAGATAAAATATATGTCAAGGATATTTCAAGACTTCGTGAGGTGCCACTTATCATTATTTATGATATAAATGCAAAGTACACTTCTAAATTTTGATCAAAAAGCTTAAGGAGTTAGGCACCAAGCACAACTTTGACATAACTTTTTATCCTCAAACTAATGGATAGTTGGTGAGGATGATTTAGGTTCTAGAGGATATGTTGAAGGCTGCGTGAATGATTTTGATGGTTATTAGGACTGGTTTCTTCCATTGTGTGAGTTTTCATATAACAACCACTATCACTCTAGCATTGATATGGAGCCATTCGAGGCACTGTATGAAAGAAAGTGTAGGTCACTTATTGGATGGATTAAGGCTATAGATGTTAAAACTTTGGGCACTTACTTGTTAAAATAGGCCTAAGATAAAGTAAGGTTCATTTAAACTATGTTGTTGGTTGCTTGAAGTAGGTAGAGAGAATATAAGGATGATAAGGTAAGAGATATGGACTTTAAGGTTAGAGAGAAATTTTTTCTTATGGTGTCTCCTATAAAGTGAGTCATGAGAACCAACAAGAGAGGCAAACTCAACCATTGATATATTGATCCTTTCGTGGTAATCAAGGGGGGTGGGTCCATTTATGTATGAGTTTTCTCTACTAATGGGGTTGTTGGGGGGTCTATCTAGTATTTTATATTTCGATGCTCAAGAGGTACCACAGTGATCAGGACTACATTATTAAGTGGGACTCAGTTCTCTTAGATAAACACTTGACTTACAAGGAAGAACCAGTTACGATGGTAGATTGGGATGTTAAAAAATTGTGGATAAAGAAAATTTATTTGGTTAAGGTTCATTGGAAGCATAGTTTGATTGAGTAATCTACCTGAAAAACTGTGAAGGACATATGGGACAAGTACTCTCATTTTTTAGAGGATACAATTATTCTCTTCTCCCTTGTTTTAGCCTATTCCTTGTGTTTGATCATTCAGGGATGAAATATGGATAAATTGGTATTGTAACAACCTCTTCCATCGTTATGCATGAACCATTTGTTAAAAGTCCCATGTTAAAATTCTTTTTGAATCTAAAGTTATAAATTTTAGATTGGAATAGTTTTAAATAAAATTTGAATAAGTTATGGTCTAGGGAAATACAAGAATTATTAGGATGAGTTTTGAGGTGTTTTATTCATTTCTAGTCATCTAAGATAAAATAAAAATCCATAGGAATTTCTAGAATCAAATTTGGGTGAGTATAATTCCTGAAATTGATCTCAATGTAAAGGACATTGTTTGGAATGGAAATTGGACATTCTATCCTATCGACATTGCTATAGAGGCATATGACAGTGCCCAAATGCAAACGCAAGTATACGTGGTCTTATCAAGTAGTAAAGTGGCTTCAAGGAAGTCCAAGTATCAATCTCTCAGGGACTTGCGTTCGCCGCCTATCCAATTCTAGTTTAACCAATTGAAGAGAGTAGAAAATAGAGTTTTATAATTGTAAATTAAAACTAAACTAAACTAATGCAGAAAAGTAATGAATTAGGACAATATATGGATAGAAGCCTAGGGTTAAGGCTTACGAACAATCCTACTATGTTGTTGAACTTCATTCGTTAACTTGCTTATCTTCGTTGTTGATTCGTAAGGTTAATTGTATGATCATGGTTTTCCAACCTCTAATCGTTTACCAAAGTTAAACCTTACAACTACATCATTGAGTGGGGATGTAATAGTTCACTTAAGTTCTTTACAAATATCATCCTATATATGAATCAAGTAATGCATCTAAGTACATTCCTGTCCTAGATGCTAAGTTTAATTCCTTATTTTATAAAATAATAAAAACTAAAACTTTGTTTATTCCCATTTTCTATCATCCTATTCCCTCTCCTAAGTTCACAAGGTTGACTATTGGTGTATTCTAAGGGTAGCTAATCCTTCAAGAAAAGCATAAACAAACAACCAGTGATGATAAGCAAATTAACAAACTTAATTCAAAACGAAAGTAGTTATGATCTTGGGATTAACCCTGGAAAGGGAGTTTTAGCCTTTAATGGACATATTCATCATCCAATACCTTGGATTGACGATAACAACCATAAAAGAAACTAAATTAAGTCAATATAAACCCTGAAAAGATGTTGTTGTAGCCTCCTCAATCTTCAAAGACGTCCAAATGTGATTAGAAAATGTTTATAAAGTGTATTTATAACTTTGGGGTATGCCAATGTTGTGTAGGACAAGGATTCAGCATTTTTGTCAGGTGTGAAGTGGGGAATGCGTCGCACACTTATCGCACAGTGCTGCTGGAATTGTTGTTCAGAATTTTTCTAAGTCAAGGGAGCACTAAAATGAGTATGCGTCACATGATAATTGCTGTTAGGATATACACACACCTATTGGTTGATATTTTGGGTCTATTATGAATCCATTTATGTTTTTCACACGTACACTGGCCACTCCTATTAGCCACACAAGCACAAGACATTCCAGGGGTCCAAAAGTTCGTCAATTTGCATATTGTGTCTTTGTTGAGCCATTCCGAGAGTTTTTGAGTTGTTACCACTTTATTTGAAGAATTTATATCCTTAATATATCATCATAATCCATTACAAAAGAATCATATATCATTAAAAATGAAAATTTAGATCTCAAAATAACACAACATTCAACACGACGAAATAGAAACAAGAGATAAGCATAGGCAAATTTCACTTTGATCTTTAACTCATTGTTTTGACCCTTGACTTGATCCAATTGACCCTTGAGCATTATGAATAAGTTAAGTCACATATAAATACAAAGTAAAACCCTTAGTAACTCATTAAAACACATTATATCCCAACACAATAGACTAGAAAAACACCTAGCTCAAGCTAGTTACACTAGTTTTCTCGGTTGAACTCTAAATGCTCAAATTGAATCAAAAATTGTTTCAAATACACTCTTAAAATCATAAAAACATGCTTTGACACTTTGATACACATTTATCTCATTATCCATCATTATAGCATAGAATCATCCTCAAAACAAGACTAAAAGGGCTAGAATAGGGATACTAGAATGCATAAATACATCCAACATCAGCACTCCACACTTAAAACCTTGTTAGTCCTCAAACAACTCTTAACTATAATCCTCATCATATAAGGAGACTCTACACTTCTACTAAATGCAAAACACTCAAGCTAGTACTATCGTGACTACATGAAATGCAAGTTACTATGCTAAGCATGTTATTTACACAATTGAAAGCTCATGAACACTACTCTAAAACATCCTAGACTCAAGAATTGACTCACCTAGTGGCAAAATCATGAATGTAATTCAATCAAAGTCCTCATACAAATCCCCCATATTCATCAAATATGTTCTTTCACTACAAGAGATTTACCCATAAACACTCATAGTAATGCAATTTATAACATGATAGGTACAAGAGTCAAATGATGCTCACTCTCACAAAGAATTAACAAGTTACACACAATGAACCATAGGATTTCCCTTAGTAAAATTCTCCACTAATATTGGAATGTAAAGATTAGGATCAATTAGGACTTTTTCAGGTTGTAATATAGGCTAAGGGACGGGTAGGAACTATTTGGGACTCATGGCTAACCTCTCTAAGTGATTTAATACACTACATTATACATTTAAAACCAATATTCAACAACCAAATTTCACTGTTTCATCTACCCATACCTTTTGTTTTTGCCTCATCTCTTTTAAGTATTTTCACAAACACTTGGTGGACACATAGTTTACTACCAAAAGAATCAATTTTTCTCTATTTTCTTAACCATGGCAATATTTTTATTATTAGTTACATCACATCAATTCACCACACATCAAATATAAACACTAATAATTATTACTAGGGGCATCAATTTCACCTTTTTCTTCTTTAATTTCTCAAACTCCTTACTAAATTAATTTTTCATCAAAGTACTTAGGAGCTTTTTTGTATCAAATTAGGTCTATCAAAGAAGGGATTAGGCTACTTATAAAGCTACTAAATAAAAAGCTAAAGGCCCAATGGGGGTTAACTAGGATTATGCACAAAGGGTAGGACAAATAGAAGGTATAAAACAAGGCTATCAAAGAAATGCCTAAATCATCTCATAAACCCACATTCTTTATTTCTTTTTACACACACACTGGGAAAGTTATAGACATCACATGTAACAAGGAATATGCAAAATTCTCACATCACACATGGAACATGCTTTAACTCAATAGGATCATCATATACACCCAACCAAACAATAGCGCAAATTCCAAATTAAGCCATAAGTACAAGAGTCATGAACATGAGACTAAGAGTCTCAAAAATAGTAATTCACACCAATTAACATGCTTTTTTCAAAAAAAACCCACTTGCATTATGTAATAAAAAATAGCACTAACAAGAATATCTCACTTATTCCTAACCTAAATTTTTTTAAATTGTGTTAAAGTTTGGGAATTTCTCCACCCCACACTTAAAAATCTACTTTGTCCCCAAATTTAATTCAAAAGTAAGATATAGAAATACCCCCTGAGGCCTCTATACCTAGCTAGTAGCATCTTCACGCATAAAAAAGATTTATGGGACCCCACACTTAGTCTTTGCCATGCTCCTTAGCTCAAGTTTATGGTACTTAGACTTTCCATTAACCTGTGACTCAACCAAAGACAAAAACTAAAGTGAAGTAAAAAAAATAAAAAAAATGAAAATAAAACATACCTTAGATTGGGTTGCCTCCTTAGAAGCACCTAATTTAGTGTCGCAGCACGGCCTAATCTTTCTTTTTCCTCCACCTTGAGGATATGAATTTCACCCCAACAATGCATCCATCTTCTTGCCTCAATTATAGGAAGGTGGTACAAAGATTAAGGATCCGAGTAACGGATTATGCATGGTAAACCACTCGGCCTTTAAGTGAGGTGTATTTTTATTTTGCTTTTCTGGTGTAAAATAAAGAATATAGAATTCTTTTTCCTCATCTTCACACTCTTCCACTATTTTAAATAATACAACAGACAAGATATTGTCTAAACATAATATAAAAAAGTGCTTTGAATGAGGCCTAACTAATCCTACTTCAAAATTTACACTATCTACTACACATTCACTTTTATTCACCTTATCAATTTCAGTCTCAAAATAAAAATGATAATCGAGTGGCTGCAATTCTTATGTTTGCTACACAAATTGGCTAATGTCCTCCTCATATTTTTCTTTACTTAGCCACTATCGACATGGTGGCAGTTGTACCACAAATTGGCTAATATCTTTCACATAGTTTTCTTTGCTTAGCCACTGTAGACATAGTGATAGTGGTATCTCCTCAATCTGTTCAACAATATTAGTTTTTGAGTAATCAAACTTCCTCGAATTATCAATAACTTTCTCTACAACTGGTTGGGGGGTCACTTGTCCTGTAGCCTCTGTTTGGTTCTTCATGTATGCCAGCAACTTATTCTGAGACGATAAAATTTGTTTCATCAAATCTTCCAAATTACTTATTTGAGTTGTGTCCTGCATGCTTGGTTATTGCTACTGAAAATGCTACTGGTTGGTCCATAATTGAATTTGTGACTGATTCATCCCCGTTCAATTGTAGTAGTTTATATAATTATGCCTTTTAGTATAGCCCACAAACATTACTAAATAGGGGTTGACAACACACAAATCTTTAGAATGACTACTTTGACCAATAACCATACACCATATAGAATCATCATCACCTGAAAACGATCTATTTGAGGCTAACATCTCAAGAAGAGTATGAGAAAGAGAAATAAAATAAAAAAATAAAAAAAACTAAAAAAAAACTATTTAAAACTCAATATAGCTAAACTAAAATTAAGATAGTTGCCTAGTTACAAGTCCCCGACAATGGCACCAAAAACTTGATAGCACCCAAGCGCACAAGCAAGTGTATGTGGTCTTATCAAGTAGTAAAGTGGCTTCAAGGAAGCCCAAGTATTGATCTCTCAGGAAATTCCGTTTGCCGCCTAGTAAATAGAGTTTTAGAATTGTAAATTAAAACTAAACTAAATTAATACAGAAAAGTAATGACTTAGGACAATCTATTGATAGAAGCCTAGGGTTAAGGCTTATGAAAAATCCTACTAGTGTTTTGAACTTCATTCGTTAACTTGCTTATCTGGGTTGTTGATTCGTAGGGTTAATTGCATGATCATGGTTGTCCAAGCTCTGATCGTTTACCTAAGTTAAACCTTACAACTACATCGTTGAGCGGGGATGTAATAGTTTACTTAAGTTATTTACAAATATCATCCTACATATGAATCAATTAAAGCATCTAACTACATCCCTGTCCTAGACGCTAAGTTTAATTCCTTATTTTACAAAAGAATAAAAACTCAAACTATGCTTATTTCCATGTTCTGTTGCGGTATTCCCTCTCCCGAGTTTACAAGGTTGAAAATTGATGCATTATAATGGTAGCTAATCCTTAAAATAGTTAAAACAAGCATAAATAAACAACCAATGATGATAAGCAAATTAACAAACTTAATTCAAAATAAAAGTAGTCATGATCTTGGCCTTAACCCCGGAAAGAGAGTTTTAGCCTTTAATGGACATATTCATCATCAAATCCCTTGGATTGATGATAAAAACCATAAAAGAGACTAAATTATGGGAATATAAACCCTAAAAAGATGTTGTGGTAGCCTCCTCAATCTTTCAAGATGTCCAAAAGTGATTAAAAAATATTTACAAAGTGTATTTATAACTTTGGGGTAAGCCAACATTGTTTAGGACAAGGATTAAGCATTTTCATCAGGTATGGAGTGGGACATGTATTGCACACTTATCACACAGTGCTTCTAGAATTGTTGTTCAGAATTTTTTCTAAGTCGAGGGAGCATTAAAATGAGTGTGCGTCACATGCTAATTTCTGTTAGGAGCTACACGCGCCTATTGGTTGATATTTTGGGACTATTATGATTCCATTTATATTTTACATAATTCCACTGGCCACTCCTACAAGAAAAACACGCCCAAGACATTCCAAGAGTCCAAAAGTCCGTCAATCTGCATATTCTACCTTCGTTGAGCCATTCCGAGCCTTTTTGAGTTTTTACCACTTGATTTGAAGCTTGTATATCCTTAATATATCATAATAATACTTTCTCAAAGAATTGTATAGCGTTAAACACAACAATTTAGAACTCAAAATAAGACAACATCTAACACTACGTAATAGAAACAAGAGCTAAGCATAGGCAAATTTCACTTTGATCTTTAACTCATTATCTTAACCCTTGGCTTGATCCAATTGACCCTCAAGTTTTATGAATAAGTTTTATCACATATAAATACATAATAAAATCTTTAGTAAATTATTAAAACGCATTAGAACCCAACACAATAGACTAGAAAAACACGTAGCTCAAGCTAGTTACACTAGTATTCTCGATTGAACTCTAAATTCTCAAATTGAATCAAAACTTGTTTCAAATACACTATTAACATTATAAACACATTCCTCAACACTTTGATACATATTTATCTCATTATACACTATTATAGCATAGAATAATCGTTAAAACAAGATTAAAAAGGCTAGAAGAGGGACACTAGAATGCATAATACACCCAACATCAGCATACACGCCGCTATAGTAAAGTATTATTATAATTGAGAAATTTTTTCTATAGCAATGGTCAGACCTGGTAAACACCCACTATAGAGACTGGTGCTACTATAGCAGCAAAAATCACAGTATTAATAAATTATTTTCCCAAATAGTTTATTTTTTTAAAAGTCATTTCAATATTTGGCATCATTAAGGTAGATTTTTCCCCCTAACAAGAAATTTATGAACTATTCCTTAGAAATTAAATTTTTCATAGTTTAGGGATGATTTTTGTAGTACCCCACACTTTCAAGCTATAATTTAAACCATCCTTCATACATGTATATACCCAAACCCAATAATCTCTATATAGATATAACTATGAAGATCAATTGTTTAGTTTGGGAACATATTTAGAGATGAATTAAGGTCATAGAATTCTCCTAGCTCAAAGTTGATTTCAGAACTTCCCAACCGATTGAGTTTTAGTAGATGCTCTTACTTGGGTCAAATTCTAATGACCAGTACTCCTAGAATATAATGAGTTAGTTGGCCTAATACCTACCAAATTAAATGACTTTGAATCTTTATTCCGATACAACCAACCGTTCTTTAATTGAAGTCCAAAGTAAAAAATTTATGGGTATTTTAGTGAGGCACTATCCCTATTTTGTGTTTGGCAGTGCAGGTTAGAGATTATGAGTGGAAAATCATCAAAAATCATCCGTGTTGGGCTATGCGGAACAAATCTACCTCCCCGGTATAAGAATATATTTCCCTATTATTAAATCAAGGGCAAACTAGTCCTTTCACCCCATGCAACTTCCCCAATCAATTTTTAAATCCCCAAAGTCATCCTAAAATATGGGAATCATTCTTAAATCCCTAATTTCTCCTCTCCCAAAACCCCAAACTCCCAATCTTAAATTTTTGAGAAGGGTCAAAGATTAAATCTTTTGCTTAGTCTTTTCACACTAAATTCGTCATCAAGTGTATGTGGGACAGATTCAAGTCTAGTAAGTCCTCATATTGATTAAGAGCTTAAGTTCCCAATTCCAAGAGTTGTTCCCAAGTTCGAAGCTTAAGACTCTCCTATAAGGTTTTCTTTTCTTGTTCTTTGTCAAAAGATATGTTTAACACTCCCTACTTCAATTATTCTTATAAAGTGTGAATCTAATTATTATTTATGTATATTTTGTTAATTGTTTTAAGCTAGGGTTGAGGATTTTGTTTAAAAAGCTTGATATAAAGTTCCTCTTATTTATAAATGGATGACTAAATCTTTATTTGGAGGCTTTGAGACTAAAATAGCTTTTCAAAAATGATGAATCTATGTATCTTGAAATATGAATGTGTGATGGATGAATATTTAAGCTATAAATTTTATGTCTCTTGAAAGCTTTGAGTTGTATTAGAAATATAAATGCTTTTCCTATCCTTTGTATCATTGAATGTATCTATAAGAATATTTTTAAATGGTTATAGGTAACTCAATTTTGGTTATGCTATTGATTTTAGATTTAGGATTTTAGAGTCTAAAATATTTAATGCTAATAATTTTTGGCATGATATGGGTGACTTGCAAGTCTTGGTATGACGGTACCAAATGTGAATGTCTTAATGAGAGATTCATTTGATAAATGTTAAGAAAAATGTTTTAGTTTGAGATTCAGGAGAATTATGTTGTTCATCGAGAAGGTGTAGTCCTTATGACCAACATCGAGTACCATATTTGTCATTGTAGGGGGAGGAGGGAGGCACTGTCCTTAAAAATGGATGTCCATTGTATACTTTTTTCATATAGTAGTATTATGATTTATATTGATGATATGTATGGCCAATAATTTTATCTCCATCTATGCAACAGATAATGATTGAGGACCCAACAGTTGGGTAGTACTGAACCCATATATCCCATGGGTTACTGGATGTTATTGCAAACTGCAGAGTTCATAAATAAATTTTTTCAAGTGATCAGATTTCTTTTATATTTTAAGTCAATTATTTCTTATTTCCCCTATGATGGGTTTGATTTTTGAGTTTTATGAACCATTATATAAATTGCTTTGGCCCCTTTCCTTGTGTTTCATGTCAGTGCTCATCATACAGACCGTACTCGGATGCTACATCATTTCATGATATAGGTTCAAAAGCATTTTTCCATGGTTCTATCCAGCTCTAGAACTCTCACTCCCTCTCTCTCGGGATAACTAGTACCAAGTGGTGATCCCTCTATCATGCAAAAGGCTCTTGGTTTTTTCATCCATATTTTTATTTTTCTCTTGCTATATAGTATAGCCGTGACCATATTCTGGATTAGGATTTTTCACTCTTAATGTTAACAGATTTGTCGGCTAATTTAGACATATGTTTTACTTAGTATTTCAAAATTTGGATATTCTTATCCTTCATGTTGAACTTCATATCTTATTGGTCTATTCTCATAGCTATATTTATGACTATGCTTATGATATAACGTTAAGGGGTCATCTTGGGCCTTCATTGGTTTGGAATGCCTGTCACGGCCAAGCCCACGACTTGGGTCATGACAAACTTGGTATCAAAGCATAATTCAGAATCATAGGATGTCTATGAAGCCGTGTATAGTAGAGTCTTGCTTATGGGTGTGTTGTGCACCACATTTGTAATCAGGAAGCTACTGATATTTAGGAAATATTTCTCATTCTTTCATACTCCACATCATGTAACAATATTGTCCATAAGAAAGTTATTCAGATTTCAACCTAAATCTGATTCTATTGGATATGTCTCATTATCAAGGTAATACAAGTGCAAAAGCATTGATTCCTAACAACAGGATCTTTACCAGTTGAGTCATTAAAAATTTCCAAAGTTGCATACGAACTTGAGGGCAACATATTAGCACATCACAGTCTATTAATTTATAACATATACTACAATCTTGATATTTGAGAGTTAAGGTGAGACATCCATTTAGAACTCTTTAAAAAACTTTGTTGCAGATATCACACATAGCGGGAAGTATAGTAGCTAATATTAGGACAAGTTGACATCTTATGAGATTCTTTTAATCGGAGTGTCATAAGCTATAAGTAGTTAAATAATCCTAGAGCTATAAATATAAAGTCATATGTTTGAAGTTAGAGTGAAGGAGACTTTTTAGTAAAGAAAGTAGTTGTAGTCATGTAACCTTTGAGTGAAAGGGGGTGGTATGTCCTTATGGTGTGTAACACCCCAGATTTTTGCCTCTAAAATTTTTGAGTTTCGAGCTCACTGCCCAGGCTATGACTCACCTAATGAGTAGCAAGGTCTCATTACAAGTCATAGGTAACCCCGTAAGTTGGCAAAATTTTTTCTTGACATCACAACATGGACCTCACAGTCATGAGGAGACATTATGAGTCATAAGGAGACATTCATGGTCCCACCAGTGTGATTGTCCATTATTTCTACTGTGATGATGACTAGGATCCTATGAGTCTTTAGGTCTAGTCATAAGTCATAGGGTGTGACTCGTGACCTTAGCAGTAAGGTTTTCCTGAGTCACTGCCCAAACATTAAGTCCAGGCAGTGACTCATACCCAAATGCCATGTGTACCTGTAACGACTGTAGATAGTTTTCCTACACGTTCTCAGTAAGGACAAATTGGTCTTTTGTCTCATCTAACTTCTATTAATACGAATTAAAACACTTTGTATCCATATTATAACAAAATTATCATGACATAAAAATTATTCTTCTCTCAAAATCCCCAAGTCAAGAACAACTAAGTTTTCAAGGGATTGAGCACCTGAGGGTCAAAAGATTGGTTTCTTCTCTATAATCCTTGATATCTCATATATGTAATCGCTTCCCTTAAACTTGTTTTCTATAATGGCATGGGTTTCATTGTTATTCATATAGATTCAAATGTGGAATTAATTTGGGTTGAGGGTTTTGTAATGATGGTTACTTGAATTAGATTTTTATGGCTATGATGAATCTATTTATAATTTATTTATGTATTTTGATATCTGCTAGGGTGCATGGGTATGGTGAATGGGATGGGGGTGAGGCATTCCCCCAAATTTTTAATTTTTGTTTGGAAATGATATTAACCTGAACCCAACTTTATAAATTTATTTTGAAACACGAATAAATGCATATTGAATTCACTCTTGGAACTATTGCGTTGCATAAATTGCTAAATAGAATACAAATGATTTTACAAGACATTGGTGGCCATGTTTTGACATAAATAATAGTTTACAGAGATCGAGGCATTCCCCTAGATTGACTTGATAAATCTCAATTTACTGGGGTTAAGGCATTCCCCAAATTGAATTGATAAATTACGGGGGTCGTGGCATTTCCGAACGTGATAGAATTGGAATGACATAATTATATAAGATTGTAAGTATAATGTTATGACAATAACTATGGTGTATGAATTAATGGATAATTCCTTTGCTTAATAAATGGATTGTTTGGAAATGTTTTAATTAGACTTAATAGGGGTTTTGTGGCTCACCGTGAAGGTGTAAGTCCCAGAAAACAAAAACGCTAGAAAACACATTTGCCGGTGTGGCGGCAAATGTATATATATGTATAGTTCACACTTTATGTATATATATATATGTATCCTTTAATGGCATAGGGTCATGGCATTTCTTGGTCTTCATTGATACCCCCGGTTCATGCAGCTAATATGCACTAGGGCCCTCCCAATAGGGAAAGAGTCTGACCCATATAGCCTGTGGGTGTTAGATGACGGTTTGAGCTACAGAGTCTAGGATAATATTTTAAATCTCATGCTATTTCTTGTTCCCTATACCAAAATGTTACATACATAAGTATATGATTGTGTGCATTATTTTTTAATAGTTTTGGACTGATTTTGATCATGGGATTACTTTATACCTTCCCTGAGTTACATTCTAGTGCTCACCCTACTAACCATCCCCGGATGTTGTATCCCTACGTGATTTAGGGACTGAATACACTTCTCTTTCCTTACGAAGTAGTAGGTAATTTCTGGTTGTCCATGAGTCATCTTGAAGTGGTGAGCTTCGATTCTCTGAAAGACCCTCATTTCATGGTTTTATTTCATTTATCTCTTAGACTATTTTCTATGGGTTATTTGGGCTATAGTTAGGGGCATGTCCTGAATTAGGTTGACATTTGATTTCTTAGAGGATTTTGTAGATATTGTATAGGTGGATGGTGTTATAGATTCTTTGATCCCTCTTGTTATAGATTTATCTATTTTGTTGTATGTTTGGAATCCATTTCTATCTTGTTATATTGTTAAAACTCATCTTTCACTAGTTATATGGTATGCTGGTTTGATAGGCTAATAGGGGTGGTCTTTGGTCCTTGGAAAACTTGAGATATTTGTCACAACTAGGCCCTAGTTTGGCTCGTGAAAAGCTTGGTATCAGATCCTAGGTTCATGGTCATTGGGTGTCCATAAAGCCATGTCGAGTATAGTTTCTTTTATAGGTATGTAGCATGACATACTTATAAGGGAGAGGTTACAATGCATTTAGGAATGTCTCCCTTTATTGTGTTCTTTTTTTGGGCTATAAAGTCTAAGGTATGGAAAACTCTCTAACTTTTGGTTAATCGCATTTCAGATCATGCCTCCTCAAAGATTTGATGCTCATAAAAACTCTTCTATGCCGCCTAAGGATAATTTGGATGGAACTCGCCCCGTGTATGGAGTGTAGGCCCGGTCTAGGGTCCCTGCTCTTGATTGTACTACCCCACATGAAATTCCACTAGTTTCTAGTAGTATTTCTTAGGTTTCTCAGGATGATGATACTCATGCCCTAATGCCTTAGGGGAAGTTTCTAATGTTGAGTTCTATTATTTTATTCATCTTTTGACCTATTTAGTAACCTCTCTATCACATCAGTTTAGCTCGATTGATGGGAGAAAGAAACATAAGAATATAAAAGAGTGGCAGAATAGAAGAATCAGGTATTTAAGGCGGGGTACTAATCAGCAAAATAATGGAAGAGATGAAGGATAGTGGACTAAGGAGAGGAATTTAGGAAGTGTCCATCTGACTATTAGTACTCCTTATCCTATATTTTTTGGTGATCATTACTTTCAGGCCAATAGTGGGGTTAAGTCATAGGAAGCTAAATCTTGGGCTAATGGAGCTTAGTCAGCCCCACCCTATCCTTCTTGTAGATTCTATGATTAGCTTCACTGTGGTTATTACGCTAAGGGGAGGAACTTGTACTTTAACTATTGGCAGCCTGGTTATATGAAGTGACATTATCTTTCTGCTAGTGTTTCTATTAGAGATAATAATGTTCTAGTTGCTACTTCTTTAACTCTAGAACCAAAGGATGTTATTTCTAGTACCGGCACTGGCTAAAATTGACTCTATGCTCTTTCCACCCATCATGAATTAGAGGCATCTCCTGATATAGTTACTGGTATGTTATAGTTTTTCTCTCGTGATGTATATTATCTGCTTGATTATGGGTCTACTCTTTCCTATATGACCCCTTATATGGGTGCTCATTTTGGTTTGGTCTTAAGAGTATTTCAGATCTTTTTTTGATGGCTACTCCAGTGGGTGACTCTATTATTTATAGAAAATTTTATAGGAGTTGTATGGTGCCTATCTTTCACTGTGACACCCTGGTGGAACTGAGAAATCAAGATATGATAAATTTTATTGTACTCTTAGGGGATGGATTTGCTTCACTCGTATCTTATTTTGATAGATTGTACGACCTAAAGGGTTAGTTTCAAATTCCCTAGTGAACCAATGATTGAGTGGAAAGGTATTTATCTAGTACCTAAAGGAAGGTTTACTTCATATCTTTGAGTCTGAAAGTTGATTTCCATAGGGTGTCTATACCATTTAGATTGGGGTAAGGATTTTGATTCTAAAAGTCCTTTATTGCAATCTATTCCTATGGCTAAGAAATTTCTAAAGTGTTTCCTGATGATCTTTTCACTATTCCTCCCAATAGGGAAATAGACTTTGGGGTTGATCTTCTATTAGACACCCATCTTATTTTTATTCCTCCCTATAGAATGGCTCTAGCTAAGTTGATAGAGCTTAAGGAGCAGTTAAAAGATCTTCTTAAAAAAGGTTTTATCCACCCTAGTGTGTCTTCGTGGGATGCTCCTGTGTTTTTCATGCATAAGATAGATGGGTCTCTTTGGATGTGTATAGACTATCGATAATCAAATATGGTTGTTATGAAGAAGAATCTGCTTGTGGGCTATAGCTAAGTCAAAATAAGGAATTTTAGGTTGATTTCTCTATTGGATGGACTAGTATATTATTCGAGATATTTCATTGGTGGTGCGTGATTGGTTCTTGAATATAAGTTTGAAGCTTAGATATTGATGGTGGAGATAAGAATGTTAGCTTAAGGATAGTGATACAAAATTTGTGAGAGTAAATTTGTAGTTTTTATTTGATATGTGAAAGAGAATATGTTGATAACCTATGAATTATTAGAGTGGGTAGTTGTGATACATACCAAGGGTCTAGTGTTGAAGTGATAAATTAGGGTTAAGTTATTAGGTGGATAAGAGTACTAAGTTTATAATATTATGTCGAGTCCCGAGTAGCATCTTGTTAGATGAGGTTTTAAGTATACATGTGCCATGTGTACCTAGTGCATGTACATGGTGATACACTATGGTATGGAGTATTGTACTTATAGGTTTAATGAAAATTTATGTCCTCAAGTATAGGATGGTAAACTTCAGCCAAGATGGGGAAATGATGAACCAAGGATGATCTTAAGTTTCAATGAAGAGTCATGGTAAATCTACTCGTATTCTAGCAAATTCCTCCTACTCCAATTTAAGAGGAAATCCTACTTATGTCTTAAGTGTTCAAATTATGCCAATGCATGAGGTCTGAGTTCTCGATTCAGCTTATGTCCATGCTCCAACCCCTGACCTAGTAGCAATAATGGTTCTCAGAAATCCAAGGTTCTAAATATTAGAGCTCTATGTTATGATACTCATGATCCATAAACTCATGTGTCACTTTATGCTTGGTTCTAATGAGCGATACATTTATTTACTGTCGATTCATCTTATGTCGTGTTTTAGCCTAAAGTGATGTTATATATGCAAGCTTGCGACCATTTTAGTCCTTTGAATGATAGGCAATAGTTTAAAGCGACATTTCTTATCTTATTTATTGAATATATATATAAGTCTTAGCTTCATGTTATATGCCCCATGATATATGCACTTATGCTTATCACTGTGCTAGTCTGAAGAACTTATGCTATGTTATGTTTATGCTAGAATGACCCTCTATTTATGAACTAAATGGTTTCTATAAAGTATTTCATTCCCATTGTACTGTGTCTCATTTTATGGGTCTCACTTTAAGTAGTACGCCTAATAGGAGTCATAATTGATAAATAACCCTCCCATCCTTGATGCTTGTACTCTAGTTCCGTAGTGACCCTCCTATTAGTTGTATAGTAGTGGCTATGGAAATGTAGTAATGCTATAGATAAGGGAGAAAATGTTCTTGATGTGAAAATTTTGGGGGTGATTACTCGTATAAGGCCATAGATAAAGGTGGAAGAGTAAGATAAACTTTTTGTAATTGAAATAGCTAAGAAGAGGACTTGTGGTGAAACCTTTGTGATAATGATTAAAGTTAGGAAATCCATAAAGTGGGTGGAGAAAAGATAGGCGTGAATGGTGTGATTGATACATACACAAACCATGGTGTTATGTGGTTAGTGTCCTTGATTTAAGACCTGAGGATTTTTACTTATAGTGATGAAATAGAGTAGTGTTATAAGAGGGATGTAAAGTATAGGGTCTCATAGCCTATTCTAGCACCTTGAACTCTGAGTTAGGCTTTGACATGGAAGAAATATGTAGTTATACTCAGACTTTGTAGTTATGTATTTCACAAGGGAATTAGGAGATTAAAATGATAGGGTGTTATATTCATAGCTAAAAGAATAGTGGATAAATGTGGTTATATTTAAGGAAAATTAGAGGTAAATTTTGGGTGGAAGAAGCTATTTGGGAAGCTGAAGAGGACATAAGGTCCAATTATCCATTCTTGTTCCTCGGGTTTGATAGTCGTTAAGGGATGCATTTCCTACTTTCTTTATTTTCTTATATTGTTAATGGTTTTGTGATTGCATTCCTATCTTACATTCATGCTAATGGATTCCTTGACTCCTTATTAGGGGAAAAATGATTCCAGGGGGGTGAACGCCATAGCATTTTGATCCTTGAAAAATTTCTAAAATTTTATCCTCACTGTCTTGACTATGACTAATCCTATAAGTTGTAGAGTGTCTTGATGGATCAGGTGACCCTAGTTGTAATGTGTCCAATGAATGGTGCTTGAGTTACTATCCTGAGTATGACTTGGGAGTACGAATCGTAGGGAGTCTTCACGGGCCCTATAAACCCAATAGTAACCAAATCAGAAATTTAGTAGCTAAGTTCTACTCTAAGTAAGAGTGGAAAGCTACAAGCCATAATGACTTGTTACAAGTCATTGCGTACAAATCGTAGGATGTCCAGTGCTCATCCTATTAGGTTCTATGTTGACTACGACTAGACCCTATGAGTTGTAGGGTCCCATTATGAGTGGTACTAGTTGAGTCATACGGTCAACAATGTGTGCGTGTCCTGGAAACTATCTTGGCTACAACTCATGGTAATGAGCCGTAATATGACTATATGAGTCGTGAAGTGACTTATAACCTTTGACGACATTTTTCAGTCATTTCATTAGGGGTATATTAGACATTTCTCTTCTACCCCAATTATAGCCCATGACCTATAACCCTATTATGGACCCTATTACCATTATTTAAATCACTCATACACTTCCATAAATCTCTCTTAAATTCTCTCAAGCGGCCATACTTTGGGTTTCCAAGAAGTAGGTCATCCAAGGGCTCAACAGTTGGATTCTTTCCGTAAAACTTGGTATTTTAGGCATGTTACTCTTCCCTTTTTGTTAATTTGTTAAAAAAATATGTTTTAAAGTATTGTTCATAAGGTATTGGTGTTGGTTCAAAATCAAGGGTTGAGGGTTTTGAATGCTTGTTGTTGAACAATGTCTTCCCATGGTTGACATATGATTTTTTATGTTTTAATTATAGTTTTGAACTAATGGGTACATAGGATGGTGAATGAACTAGGGAATTGTTACTTTCCAAAACTTGTGACTTTTGAAGTGCTTATGGCCCTAACATCATATTGTGAAATTGTTTTTTAATTATGAGAAATGTGAGAATTTGTAAAATTAAACCAAAGGTATTGAGAATTTCCCCCAAGTGATGAAATTATTTTAGCATGTTGTTAACTTGCAAATGTAGTTGGTATGATGATACAATAATGTATGCCTTAATGTGGAATATGGTTTAATGAATGGGATTGTGTGATAAATGTGTTAATTAGGCTTTAATAAGGATTATGTAGCTATTTCATGTATGTGGAGATCTGATAAACCAATACGGGAAACTACAATTTCTGATATGAGAGTCTATATGACCATGTGGTTTGAGTCCCCCTTATTAATATCATTTGATTAGGAGGTTCGAGTCCCTAAAATCTTATTACATGATTTGATGCTCGTGTCACCTTAATATATCAAGAGGTTTGAGTACCCTATAGTACATATATATACCCTCTGGTTCGTGTAACCATACGCACTGGTGCCCTACCAACTGGGGGAGAGCCTGTTCTGTATAGCCCGTGGGTGCCTTATATGTTATGATGGTTGAGCTACACAATCCAAGCTAAAGTGTTAAAGTGTATGTTAAGCCTTGTTTCCTATTCTGATATCTAATATATATATATATATATGTATTTGATTATGTATATTTGTTTTGAATGATTTTGAACTATTGATCATGTCATTATGTTATCCCTATTGCTGAGTTTCTTGCTAGTGCTCCAACAGCTAACCATCTTCAAATTTTGTATCCCCACACAATGTAGAAACTGGCTATTCTTCTTCTACTCCTCCTGCTCAGTAATTATGATTCGGGATCAACTCGTAGGTTGACATTAAAGTGGTGAACTTTCTTACATCGGAAGTCAACATTTCATGTTTTTGTGTCTTATGTCTCAAACTGTTTAGACTATTTATTGGGTGTAGTCGGGGGCATTTCCTGACACTTTGTTGATATTTATTTTTTGTTCTTGGTATAAAAGGCTTTGTTTTGATTACTATGGTATTGGGCAGTGTTGGATGATTATTTAGCCAGTTATCGATCATTAGTTATAGAAATGTTTGAATTTCCTTATGCTTTTTGGAAGATATCTTTTTATATATTCAGAATTCATCTGACCTAAGGGGATGATGTGTTTGGTTTGGTTAGGTGCAGCGGGTGATCTCCGATCAACATGGGACTTGAGATACCCATCATGGCCAGGCTCTAGTTTGGGTCATGACAAAGATGGTATTAGATTCTACTTTTGGTGTTATTAGGTGTCCAACAAAGCTGTGTCAAGTAGAGTCTCATTTATGGGTGTGTAGCATGCCACACTTATAAGAGAGAGGCTATGAGGCATTTAGGAATGTTTTTCTTTCTTATTGTTCTATTTCAAGCTCTAGAGTCTAAGGTCTTTAATCTCCTCTAATTTTCATTTGTTTTCTTTATAGATGATGTCTTCTAAAAGATCTAATGCTCACAACAACTTTTCTATCCCGTCTGAGGACAATGTGGATGGATCTTATCCTACCCAGAAGTCTAAACTCCATCGAGGGTCTCTTCTTCTTATTGCCCTAGGGAGCTCCACCGATTCTCATATCCCTCTTCAGGCACCTCAAGCTAATATGTTTAATGCTGAGTTCCACCTGTTGATTTATTTACTCTAACCAATTGGTGGCCTCCTAGACTGAGAGGGTTGTGTATGTTTCTCCATTCTCCAAAGCTACTAGAGTAGGCCAATTTATGAGGTTACGTCCTCCTACTTTCACTGGTTCTAAAGTTGAGGAATATCTTTAAAATTTCTTTACAGAGATGGAAATGATTATTTATATGATGCACGTTACTTATGTGCAGGTTGTGTATTTCATTGCTTATTAGTTAAAGGATATGGAATTTTAGTGGTATGAGAAGTGGGACTATTCTAGGGGAGAGGATATTGAGTCTACACTATAGGATGACTTCTTTAGTGCCTTTATTGATTGCTTCTTTCCTTAGGAGTTGAGGGAGGAGAGAGTTGAGAAATTGGTAAATCTGAAGCAAGGCAGGATAATAGTAATGGAGTATGCCTTAAAGTATCATCCATTATCACATTATGATCCTGAATTAGTTTTTAGTATAAATGCTAGAATGAGAAAGTTTGCCTTAGGGTTATCCCATGAGTTAATCTTAGAAATCAAGGCTGCCTTGTTGAACAAGGATATGAACATCTCTAGACTTATGGTGTATATGCAACAAGCAGAATAAGAAAATAAACATTAAGCAAAGATGAGTTAAAGGAAGAATAAAAAGTTTTTCTATTCAAATCAGGGTAGTTGTTAGCAGCAAAGTGGAAGAGACGGTTGAAAATAGTCTAAGAAGAAGTGGAACAGTTTTTGTTCCTACTCTACGTCTAGTGTTCCTTATTTGAAGTTGTCAGATGACCATCGTTCTTAGTATGATAGAGGGTTTAAGGAACTAGGAGCTCAGTCACAGGCTAGTAGAGCTTAGTCATCTCCATCGTACCCTCCCTATAGATTTTGTGGTCAGTGCATCTTGGTATTTATGAAGAACGGAGGAACAAGTTCTTTAAATATGGTCAGATTGGTCATATGCATATGGATTGTTCTTCTAAGGTTGCTTCTGGGGTGAGTAAGATTCCTATTGCTATTTCATCTGCTCCTGCACTATAGGGTGCTACTTTTATTTCTGGCTCCGACACTAGTCGAAACCTGCTGTATGCTCTTGCTATCTGCCAAGATTCTATTGCATCCCCCGTATTATTACTGGTATGCTTAAACTCTTCTCTCATGATATATATTGCCTTCTGGATCCAGGGTCTACTCTCTCTTAGATGAACCCTTATGTGGCTACACATTTTGGTTTTGATCCTGTGTGCAATTCATACCCCTTTCAATTTCCGCCCCAGTGGGTGACTCCATTATGGCTAGAAGGGTCTATAGGGTTTATGTGATGTCGGTCCATGGTACAGATACCTTGGTGGATCTAATAGAGTTGGACATGTTAGACTTTGATATGATTTTGGGGATGGATTGGTTGTATTCATTCTATGCATTTCTTGATTATCGGACCCAAAGGGTCAGTTTCTATTTACCAAATGAGCCGATAATTGAATGGAAAAGTATTTTCGTAGTGCCTAAGGGAAGGTTATCTCGTATCTTAGATCCCAGAAATTGGTTTCTAAATGGTAACTCTATTGCTTAGTAAATGTTAAGGATTCTAAATCCAAAGGTCCTTCTTTGAAGACTGTTTCTGCGGTCTATGAATTTCTCAAAGTGTTTCCTGATGATCTTCCTTGTGTCCACCCGATAGGGAAATTGATTTTGAGATTGATCTTCTTCCAGACACTCTTTCTATTTCTATCCCTCTTTATAGGCTACCTCCAGCTGAGATGAAGAAACTCAAGGAGCAATTTAACGATCTTGTGGCTAAGGGTTTTATCCAGCCTAATGTGTTTCCGTGGGGAGCTCCCATACTCTTCGTGTGTAAAAAAATGGCTTTCTTTAGACGTGTATTAATTACTGCCAATTGAATAAAGGTGCTAAATTCTTATCCCAGATTAATCTTGGTACCATGAGTTGAATACTAGTGAGATGGATATCCCTGAGACTGCTTTTCAAACTCGGTATGGTCATTTCGAGTTTTTGGTGATGTCTTTTGGTTTGACCAATTCTCTGGCCGTATTTATAGATCTTATGAATTGGGTTTTCTATCAATTCTTGGACTTGTTTTTCATAGTCTTTATTGATGATATTTACATATATTCTAAGAGTGAGGTGGATTATGTCGATCACCTCCACATTATGATATATACCTTTAATGAGTAGAAGTTATATGCTAAATTCTCTAAGTATGAGTTTTGGTTGGATGCTATGACTTATTTGGGTCATGTTGTTTCTAGTGAAGGGATCATGGTGAATCTATAAAAGTTTATGGTAGTTAAAAAGTGTCCTAGACCCACAAATCCATCCGATATTTGGAGCTTCTTGGGTTCAGCCAGCTACTATAGAAGGTTTGTAGAGAGTTTCTCTTCTATCATAGCCACTTTGACAAAGTTGACTTAGAAGAAGGTGAAGGCGGATATCCCTAATAGTGTTTTTCGAACTCAATATAGTCATTTTGAGTTTTTGCTGATGTCATTTGGTTTGACCAATGCTCCAGCAATATTTATGGATTTTATGAATTGGGTTTTCTAGCAATTCTTAGATGTGTTTTTTGTTGTCTTTATTGATGATATTTTGGTCTTTTTCCAAGAGTGAGGCGAATTGATCACCACCCCATTATGATATAAACCCTTAAGGAGTAGTAGTTAAATGCTAAATTCTTATGTATGAGTTTTTGTTGAATATTGTGACTTAGTTGGGTCATAATTTTTCTAGTAAAGGGATCATGGTGGATCTATAGAAGGTTGCTATTTAAAAAGTGGCCTAAACCCATGACTCCATCTGATATTCAGAGCTTCTTTTGTTTAACCGGCTACTATAGAAGGTTTGTAAAAATTTTCACTTCTATTACGGCTTTGTTGACTAAGTTGACTTAGAAAAAGGTGAAATTCTTATAGTCTAATACTTGTGAGGGTAGTTTCAAGAATCTGAAGGATAAATTGACTTCAGCTCCATTCTTGACTCTACCTGAGGGCACTGCCTATTTTGTTGTCTATTATGATGCATCCCAGGTGAGATTAGGCTATATGTTGACACATTATTGCAAGGTGGTTACTTATGCTTCTAGGCAATTAAAAGTTCTTGAGAAGAATTATCCAACCCATGATTTGGAATTGTTAGCTGTGGTGTTTGCATTAAAGATCTAGCGACATTATTTGTATGGGGTCCATATTGATATTTATTTTGATCATAGGATCCTGCAATACGTGTTTATTTATAAAGATTAAATCTCAGGAAAAAGAGGTGACTTGAGTTGTTAAAGGATTATGACATGAGTCTTAACTATTATACAACTAAAGCTAATATGGTTATTAATGCTCTTAGCAGGTTGTCCATGGGAAGAATCTTTTCTTATGTGGATGGGGAGAAGATGGATTTGTTGAAGAATATTCATTGTTTGGCTAATATAGGAGTCTATCTCTTAGATTCTGAGAATGGTGGTGTGATTTTTCAAGAGGTGGCGAAGTCATCTCTTAGTGCTGAGGTAAAGGAAAAACAAATAGTGGATCCTATCTTGATGTAAATAAAGAATGATGAAGGTAGTCATAAGGTGATAACTTTTGAGATTGGTGGTGATGGTATCCTACAGTACAAAGATAGCTTATGTGTTCCCGATGTTGATAGGTTGCAAGGAAGAATTTTGGCCCAATCTCTTAAGTCACATTATACTATTCATCCTGGTTTAATGAGGATGTATCACGATCTTAAAGAGATTTATTGGTGAAATAATATGAAGCAGGATTTGGCCAATTTTGTTGTTAAGTGCATGATGTGTCAGCATGTAAAGGTAGAGCACTTGAGGCCCAGTGGGTTGACTCAAAAGATTGAATTGCTGGTGTAAAAATAGGAGATAATTAATATGGATTTGTTTATCGGTCTTTCGAGGTCTTACCTGTAATTTGATTTGATTTAGGTCATCGTGGATAGGATGACTAAGTTTGCTCACTTCTTACTTGTAAGGACTAATTTTTCTTCTGAGGATTATGACAAGTTGTTTATCGAGGATATCGTGAAGTCTTATGGTACTCCAGTCTCCATCTTATATGATTGGGGTACTCAGTCGTCATCTCAGTTTTGGAGGTCATTCTAGCGAGGCTTGGGTACTAAGGTGATCCATAGTACCGCTTTCCACCCACATACAGATGGGCAAGTGGAAAAGACAATTTAGGTCTTGGAATTTATGCTTCGGGCTTGTGTATTTGATTTTGGGGATGGTTGGGTTTCTAATCTACCACTCATAGAATTTGTCTGCAACGACAATTATCACTTTAGCATTGGTATGGCTCTATTTGAGGCCTTATATGATAGGATGTGTAGATCTCTAATTGGGTGGTTTGAGGTTACTGAAAATAAGTTGTTTGGCCCTGATTTGGTTAACCAATCCATGGTGAATGTGAAGGTGATTCGAGATATCCTTAAGGCCTCAGAAAGTATGCAAAACTCCTATGCAGATGTAAGGCAAATAGAATTAGAGTTTAGTGTTGGTGATTTAGTGTTCCTAAAGGTGTCCCCCATGAAGGGAGTTAGGAGATTTGGTAAGAAGGAAAAACTCAGTCACCGTTATGTTGGTCCATACTTGGTTTTGAAGAGGGTTGGTAATGTCTCTTACAAATTGAAGTTGCCTCCTAGATTGAGATCCATTCATGTGGTGTTTCACGTTTGGATGTTGAGAAAGTTCATGAGTGATCCTTTGATGTATATTCCTTTAGAGGAGGTGGGTATCTTAGATTCCTTGTTTTATAAGGAAGTCCCAGTTAGATTCTGGATCAACAAGTCCATCGTTTGTGGACCAAGGATGTGGAATCGGTGAAGGTTCTTTGAAGGAACCAAAAGGTTTAGGAAGCTATTTGGAAATCCGAGGAGGAAATGAAGTCCAAGTATCCATTCTTCTTTTTTTGTTCCAGATAATCTTGGTTGAGGTATGTGTAATTCTTAACATATTTGTTTTCTGACTTTCTTAAAGGAAATGGTGATTTCCTTGACATCTTTTATTTTGACTTTGTTAAAGGTAGGAGTAGTGGCATGTGGAAAAAAATCTTAATAATAAAGGCCTTGTCCTATCATTTGAGAATGAATGATCCTAAGGGAGGAGTATGTAATTCCCCAAGTTTTTTGGCCTTGAAAATTTTTTGAAATTTTATTCTCATTATCTTTACTACGACTCACCGTACGAGTTGTAGGGTGTCTTGACGGTTCAGGTGATCCTAGTCTAAGGTGTCCAGTTAATGGTGCTTGAGTAACCATCCTGAGTTCGAATTAGGGATACGAGTTGTAGGGAGTCTTGACGGATGTCCTATGGATCCAATCGTAACCAAATCAGAAATTTAGTTGCTAAGTTCTTATCTGAGTACGCGTGGCTCACTATAAGCCATATGGACTTGTGATGAGTCTTTTGGTGCAAATCGTAGGATGTCCAGTGTTTACCCAATTGGGTTTTGTGATGACTATGACTGGACCCTACGAGTTGTTAGGTCCCATTATAAGTGGTACCATTTGAGTCATAGGGTTAATAGTGTGTAGTGTCTTAGAAGCTGTCTTAGCTATAACGCAGGGTGATGAGTCGTAATGAGACTATATGAGTGGTATAGTAACTCGTAATCTTGGACGACAATTTTCAGTCTTTTTATTAGGTCACTTTGGACATTTCCCCTCTACCTAAATTGTAACCCACGACCTAAAATGCTATTGGAGACCCCATTAGAATTTTTAACTCACTCAAACACTTTCAAAAAGCTCTCTTAAATTATCTCAAGCAGCCATACTTAGGGTTTCCAAGAAGTAGGTTATCCAAAGGCTCAAGGGTTGGATTCTTATCCTAAAACTTGGTATTTCAAGCATGTTACTCTTCTGTCATTGTTAATTTGCTAAAAACATGCGTTTTAAAGTTTTGTCATGAGGTACTGATATTGGTTTGAAATCAAGGGTTGAGGGTTTTGAATGTTTGTTGTTGAACAATGTTTTCCCCCAATTTACATATGATATTTTTTATGTTTTAATTATTGTTTTGAACTTGTGGGCGCTTGGGTATGGTGAATGAACTTGGGAATTGGGATTTTCCCAAACCTGTGACTTTTAATGTGGTTATCACCCCAACCCCATATTGTAAAATTGGTTTTTATTTATGAGAAATGTGGGACTTTGTAAAATTGAACATAGGGGATTGTGAATTTCTCTTAAGTGATGAAATAGTTTTGGCATGTTGTTGTTACCTTACCCGAGTAGTTGGTATAACGATACCAGTAATGTATGCCTTAATGTAAAATATGGTTCAATGAATGGGACTTAATGTGAAATATGGTTTAATGAATGGGATCATGTGATAAATGTGTTAATTGGGCTTTATTGGAAAGGGGTGGTTCTGTAGTTGAGTCATGAAATTGAAGGCCTGTGAGACAAATACTGGATACCACAGTTGCCGACACGGGGGTTTATATGACCGGATGGTTTGAGTCCCCCTTATTATATTATTTGATTGGGAGGTTTGAGTCCCTCACATTTTATTATATGATTTAGTGCTTATGTCACCTTGATATGTTGAGAGGTTCGAGTGCCCTATAGTGCATATGTATACCCTCTTGTTCGTATAGCCAGAAACACTAGGGCCCTACTAGGCTAGGGGAGATCTGTTCCCATTTAGCACGTGGGTGTCTTGTATGTACAGTTGAGCTACACAATCCAAGATATAGTTTTAAAGTGCATATTAAGCCTTCTTCCCTATCACGGCATGTGATATATATATATATATATGAATTTGATTATGTATATTGGTTTTGAATGATTTTGAACTATTGATCATGTAATTATGTTATTCTTATCCCTAAGTTTTATGCTAGTGCTCTAACCGCTAACTTATTTCAGACGTTGTGTCCCCACTTGATGCAGGAATTGTCCATACTTCTACTCCTTCTACTCAGTGATTAGGATTGGGGATCAACTTGTGAGTTGACATTAAACTGGTGATCTTCCATACATGGAAAGTCTAGATTTTATGTTTTGGTCTCTTATGTGTCTCAAACTGTTTAGGCTTGTTTTTGGTTATAGTCGGGGGACCGTCCTGACAATTTATTGATATTTAATTTTGGTTCTTATTTAGAAGGCTTTGTTTAGATTAATATGGATATTGGGTGGTGTTTGTCGATTGTTTAGCTGGACAGCGGTCATCGGTTATAGACATGCTTGAATTTCCTTTAGCTTGTTGCATGCTTTTTTTTTATATGTTTGGAATTCATCTAACCTTGCGAGATTATGTATTTGGCTTTGTTAGGTATAGGGGTGATTTTAGTTCCATGTGGGACTTAAGATACCCATCATGGGCAGGCCCTGGTTTGTGATGTGACACGGGAGGGGGAGGGGTTAAGGTAACACCCCATAATTTTGCCTCTGAAATTTCTAAGGTTTTAGCTCACTGCCCCGGCCACAACTCACCTAATGAGTCGCAAGGTCTCATTATAGGTCGTAAGGCTCAAGTCATAGGAAAACTAGTAAGTTGGATAAAATTTTTATTGACATCACGACATGGACCTCACGAGTCGTGGGGAGACATTACGAATCATAAGTAGACACTCGTGGTCCCACCAGTGTGACGGTCCATTATTTCTGCTATGATGACTATTAGGACCCTACGAGTCCTCAAGTTTGGTCATTAGTCATAGGGTGTGACTCATGACCATAATAGTAAGGTTTCCCTGAGTCACTGCCTAGGATATGAGTCCATGCAGTGACACATACCCAGACGTCACAAGTCGTGACGTCACCCGTAGTGACTGGGATAATTTTCCTGCACATTCTTAGTGAGGGAAAATCGGTCTTTTATCCCATCCAACTTCTATTTCACAACATAAAAAACTCTTGTATCCCTATTATCACAAAATTGTCATGACATAAATTTTCACGACTCGAGGCTAATGCATAGTCGTGACAATGGTACTTACATTCATAAGTGACCATAAGCTAACCCAAAGCTGGTATCGGTTATTAGTACTGAATAAAAAATAAACATAACATATGTGTGCAAAATAAAATAAGAAGGAAATGTAAATTTGAATACTGAAATACCAAATCAATCATAAATCTGAAACATTTGATAAACACTAAAAGTAACTGACTGATTGTCTAAACGTGTAAAAGCCTCTAAATTACTATAGATTTGATGCGACAGAGCCCCAACTAACTTCAACTGATTGAATAAATTAAACTACTAAAATAATTGAATAAACATAACATGTCCTCGATGGATGACAACTCACCACTACGGCTACTGGATTATGCTGAGCTGTCTAACTGCTGTCGGGAAACTGTGCATCTAAAACTTTGATATAAGACATCATAGCGCAAAGAAGAGTATGCGGTCAGTACTTTCAATATACTGTATATGAGAAGAGGTTAGGCTGATGGTACTGTGCATATGAAATAAAGACTAACTGTCTAGCATTAGATAACTGAACTTGAATGCATGGACACTGTAACATTTGAGAATGCAAGACCAAGCATAAAAATATATCTAAAATAATCTGTAAGATAAAATACTAAAATTTGATAACTGAATAACTAAGAATCTATGTACTTTAGTCAGGCAAGCCTGGATTTGACCTATACTAAACACTGTAATGAGACTGTGGGAGGTATCATCTAATCTATATGCCCTAATCTAAGATAATCGGGGTCCAACCTGTAACCCCAGTTTTAAGGGTGTCAGTACCGTGCCACTGGTACTAATACTTTCTATGTGCATCTACTAAACTGGTGTCCCGAAGTACAAATGAGTAACCCTCAACTGGCAGGTGCTCTAATGAGATATGTGTTACCCTCAACTGTAGGTAAACACTTTGTCAACCCTTAGCTGGCAGGTAGACATACTGTCAAGTGAGCCCTCATCCCTGAGTTCGCTCAGCGCTAAATCCTACTCCCAACTGAACTAACACTAATACTGGGATATTATTAGAAATGTGTAAGTACACTGATAAGAGTCATGGATTAACTGTCCGTGTAATACCCCGATCTTTCTTTAAGTCAAATCTAGTCTCCAAAAGAGTTAATGATGATTTCCTAAGTGAATAATGCTTAAATCAGATAGAATTTTCCTAATTTTAACATTTTTATCATGTGGGAAATCGAATCAGCTATCCAACGATACCAATTTCGTCTAAATCTGGTATCAGAGTAAAAAGTTATAGACGTTTTACAGAGAACTGTCGGAACTACGCAGAAGTGACGGTCAAGCTGACGGACTGTTGAGCTAGCGACGGACCATTGACCAACCTATTGTGACTAAGGTAGTGAACCCACCTTCTGGCTAGGTGCGATGGTCAGGACCGATGGACCATCGAACTAGTGAAGGACCATCGCCCAAACCATCGCAGACGAGGTAGAAAGTTCAGGTTCTGGCCAGGCATGACGGGATGGACCGATGGACCGTCAAGCTAGTTTCCATCGCCCAAGCCGTCGTAAAGCCCGTTCAGTATTTTAAAGCCACTTTTAAAAGGGCTTTTCGGTCTCTTTCACCCTTTTTGACACCTAATTTATACCATACCAGAGCTTATAACTTCATTAATCATATACAACACCAAATTAGGGTTTCTCTCAAAGATCAATCCCTAAGAACAAGATCCTAAACCTTCTTCAAGAAACTAAGATATTCAATCTCTTCAAGTTCAAGAACCATCAAGATAACATCAAGATCTGTGTTCCCCAATCTAGGAACGTTCATGAAATGTTAGTTATATTTCAAGATTTAAGATTTTGAGGTATGTTAGATGTTGATTCTTGGATTCCTTTCACCCAAGACGTTCAAGATTCCTTTTCTAAATTCAAGATTTATAGATTAATGAGTTTTTCATGGTTTATGTGAATAGAAATTGAAGTTTATGATGTTGTTGAGTTTTAATCCATGTTTTGATTACAAAGTTCTAAGCTTTGATCCTAGTATGTGATATTTACGTGATGTTCATGATAAACTTTCTTCAAGTTGCGTGTTGATTGATTGTCCATGATAATTAGGTGTAGAAATTGTTAAATAACCAAAGCATGCTCCCCATACGTTTGATAAAATGCTTGTATGAAGGAATTAGAGTCAATAGAGCATGTTGACAAGGAATCCCAAATTATGTATAAGTTCATGCATGCAAGGTGTTTGTTGAAAAGCCTTAGTGAATGAATTATGCTATGTTGGATGCATTCCTATTCATGTTTATTCCTTATTAAATGAGTTATGAGACAATAGCATGCCTCCCTATACGATTATATGTTTATGATTTCCAAGAGCCTGAAGAGATGTCTCATTGAATGTATTGTGAATGATCGCCTATTGACATGTTGTGTACGATTTGTTCTGTCTTGTATTATTTATGTTATTGAGTCTTGGGGATATTTAATACCCGACCACTTAGTTGATTGTCTAGAGCCAGTGTCAGTTTCAAGATAATCTCAGTTACACCGTGATTAGTAGTACTCTCAGTCAGTTATAGAACTAAGTACTCTTAGATATTTACAGAGCTTAGGAAATCTCAGTAATCTCAGTATCATTAGCATTCCAACTTCAGTTTAGTGAACTCAGCTTAACTCAGTTAATCAGTATGATAATAACAGATTTAGCTCAGTCTAGTAAAGTCTAAATATCAGTTAAGAGTCTTTCAGTTGGGAATAGGATTCAGCACCGAGCGAGCCTAGGGATGGGGGCACACCTGTTAGTTAGGACTGAGTCCCTAGGAGCAATCCCTAAGTTCTAAAACTATGTAGCCAGCGTAGGTACGAGATGTCAGTCGTTAGATAGGACTAACATAATCAAGGATCACTCATTAAATAGGACTGATCACAGGGGTCACCCATTAGTTAGGACTGACTCCACAAAAGTTGTCTTTACCCATGGCACCGTACTGATACCCTTCCAACTGGGGTTACAGGTTGGATCCGAAAGTATCTAGAAGGGGCATGTTGGCTAGATGATTACTTCCCACAGTCTCTATTTCAGAATCAGTCTCAGTAATAGAATTCAGTTCAGTAGCTCAGATTCAGGACTATTAGATACAATCGATTAGTTTCATCCTCATTCGATTCAGAGATCACCCGCTAGATAGGACTGATTTCAGACTTAATAAATTATCTTCATTACTAGTACATTCAGAGATCTCTATCTAGATAAGACTGATCTTAGATTTAGTCAGTCATCTTCATTATCAGTATATTTAGGGATCACCCGCTAGATAGGACTGATCTTAAATATAGTTAATCATTATTGTTACCATCAGATATTAGAGATCACCTACTAGATAGGATTAATCTCATAACAGTCAATCAGTATCCGTAAGCTCAGATAGCCATATTAGTAGATTCTGTTATTTAGTATCCTAGTATTAGTAAACTCAGATATTAGTAAGTCTGTATTCAAAACTCAGTATTCAAAGTCACTATGATTTCAGTTACGGTTTATGCATTCAATCATGTATCCTCCTTTAGTATACTCATATTATTTAGTAAGTACTGTTTATGCATGTGGGCCCTTTCATTTAGCCTTACCTTATCTAGCATGCCAGTACATTCTCTCATGCTGATGCATACTTTTCTCTTATGCTATGGTGTCTTATACCATAGGTTCAGAAGTGTGAAAGCCAGAGCACCCTTAGCAGTCCATATTCAGTCAGCAGCGGTTGATAGCAGTGAGTCCTCATCATTTGAGGATAATCTTTATTTTATTATTGTATTAGATTTAGTATTCTAGTAGACGGAGTTAGTGGGGACTTGTCCCATCAACTCCAATGTTCAGATAGTTTAGAGGCTTTTAGACTAGTTGTTCAGACAAATGTTTTAGTTTTGATATTGTTAAACCTTATTTAGTTTTATTTCAGTAGTTGAACCTTGTGGAAAATTTCCGCTAGTCTTTCGCCTTTATTTAAGTATATTATGCAATGCTCAGTTACAGATATCAGAAAAAGGGTTAGCTTGTGGTCCTTCAGGATTATGAGCATCGTGTAGCATCTAGGGTACCAGACTCGAGACGTTACAGTCTAAGTACTTTACAAACTAAATTAATGTAAATCACATTGGTATCACGTGTTTATAACCCACCAGCACTAAATGGAATCAACAATAATGCCATATAAAAGCTTTAAAATCATAGTAGGGGATCATTGCTCAAAACCTAACACTTAGGCATTTCATCAAACAAATGAGAGTCATGATTAAGCATGGGAATGGATAAAGAATTCGAGAAAAATATGATTACAAGACTAAAATCATAAAGTAGGGATTTAACGTGAAGATTACAACATTTAAAACCTATAATGGCTCATCCCACTTGGTAAACACTTATAAACATAACTTGTAATTAAATTCACAAGAGATTCATGGAGATATTTCAACTTAAACATGAAAACTCATAGTTTAAAACAAAAATAGGATTCTTTGACTCCATTGGTGAATGGAATCCATGGATGAACATCACACATACCTCACTAGATGATTTCATGAAGATTTTTGATAATTTTTTGAGGTTTGAAGCTTGAATTCCGAGATTTCATGAGAATGGATTAGAGTTTATTCATGAGGTGGAAGATGGTTTTCTTGTGAGATTTTATGAATAAAGGGGAAAATAATGATCCTTGGGGACCTAAATTTTTTGTTATGGGTTACTTTAGGTTAGGGTAATTTACACAAATGCCCTTAAATTATGTGGAACAAAAGCTAGAAAAAAGGGGAGGGGGCGATGTGGGCTTTAGAACATTAGACTAGAGCGGGCTGTGTGGGGTCTGGAGCGATGCACTGAAAGGCATGACACGGGCTTATCCCAGTGCTGCTACTATTTTAGTTATCCAAACACACCCCTACGCTCGTCTAAAAATTCCAAAACTCACCCAAGATACCCTTTGAACAACCCCAATCATGAATCAACTTAAAAATTGATGTTCTGTGGTTGGGAAGGTCCAAAGTAAAATCATCAAAGTTTATAGGCCTTGACAATGACTAATTCCCATCACTTAGTCAAATTTCTAAGTCTTGGACCCCTTTAACATGCAATCGTGAGCTGGATTGAGGTAGGATCTTATGCAGTATTACAATATCTCCCCCTTGGGAACATTCATCCTTAAATTAGGCTGGTTAGCTAAGAAAACTGGGGGAATTGAGATCATAAACTAAACATGCATGACTAAAAACATGATTGTATAACTGATTCTAAAACATGATACATAAACTGAACTGAATGTATACAATGACATGGGATGATTACATAGCTGAAACTGAAAATGGAAGAGAGTCAATCTGAGGAAAATCGTTACCTTAAGATGAATCATAGTTTGTGGAGAAAAGGTGATGGTACTTGTTTCACATATCTACTTTTGCTTCCCATGTGGCTCCCTTAACGGACTGATTCCACCAAAGAACATTCACCAAGGGAACTTCTTCTTTCCTTAGTCTATGAATCTGATGATCAAGGATCTCAATTGGGATTTCTTCATAAGAACGGTTATCCTGAAAATCCATTCTTTATAATGGGACAACAACAACTAAATCACCAATACACTTCTTTAACAGGGAAACATGGAACACCTAATGGACTGACGGCAAATCTGCAGGCAAATCTAGCTCATAAGCTACCTTCCCAAAATGACTCAAGATCTTATATGGGCCAACATAATGGGGATTGATATTCTAGTTCTTGCCAAATCTCCTTACTCCATATATGGGAGAGATTTTCAGATAGACTAAATCCCCAATATCAAACTCAAAATCTCTTTTCATCACATCTGCATAAGATTTCTAATGGCTTTGGGCTGTCTTCAGCCTCTCCTGAATCAACTAAACTTTCTCTAGAACATCAAACACTGTATCTAGCCCAATTAAAGTAGCTTCACCTACTTCAAACCAACTAATAGGAAATCTACATCTCCATTCATAAAGAGACTTCAATAAAGCCATTTGAATACTGGAGTGATAAATGTTATTATAGTCAAACTCAATGAAAGTTAAGTAATCATCCACACTAACTCTAAAGTCAATAACACATGCTCCTAACATGTCCTCTAAGTTTTGAATGGTCCTCTTTGCCTGACCATCTGTCTAAGGATGAAAAGTTATACTGAGATGAACTTGGGTACCAAGACCCTTCTAAAAATTCTTTCAAAAGTGAGAGGCAAACTGAGTACATCTATCTGATATAATAGACAATAGAATCCCACGTAACCTAACCAACTCCCTAAGTTAGAGCCTAGCATAATCCTCAACTGAGTAAGAAGTATAAACTGGTAGAAAATGAGCTAATTTGGTCATTCTGTCTACAATGACCTATATCGAATCATGGTGATAACGCGTGGGAGGAAAACCTATCAAAAAATACATATTTACAACTTCCCACTTCCAAGTGGGGATACTCAACTCCTGTAATGTGCGACTAGGCCTGTGGTGTTCAACCTTAACTTGCTGACAATTATAACACTAAGCTACAAACTCTGCAATGTCCCTCTTCATACCACTCTGCCTATAGATTTCCCACAAATCACAGTACTTTTTCTTGGCTCCTCAAATGGAAAGAATATTGTGCATTATGCACTTCTGCAAGTATTCGTTATCTCAAGTCATTAACACACAGAACACATAATCTACCCTGACCATGAATTACACCATCTCCCCTTTAGGAGAAAATCTCCACCGTTTTGTCTCTAACCGTCTCCTTCAACTTAACCAAACTAGGGTTTCTATCTTGCTTTTCTTTTACTTTGGCAACAAAGAACGATTCCAAACCATTCTAAACCCATACACTACCTTCTACTGAATCAGCTAATTGGACACCTAATCTAGCAAGCTGATGTATATCACTAACTAACTTCTTCTTATCCTCCTCAACATGAGCAACACTACCCATAGAGGACCTGTTAAGGGCATTTTCCACTGTAATTGCCTTTCCTGGATAATGCAACACACTTATTTCATAATCTTTTAACAACCCAAGCTACCTTCTCTAATGAATATTTAAATCTTTCTGCGAGAACACATACTGCTAGCTTTTGTGATCCATGGACACATCAATATAAGCCCCATACAGGAAATGTCTCCAGATTTTCAAAGCAAACATAATAGCTGCCAACTCAAAATCATTGGTACGATAATTCTTTTCATGATGCTTAAGTTTTCTAGAGGCATAGGCTATGACCTTACCTCTTTGCATCAACACACAACCAAGACCAACTCTGGAAGCATCATAGTAAACCTAAATCCACCTGAACCATCTGTGAAGTCAAAACTGGGGCTGAAGTGAGTCGACTTTTCAACTCTTGAAAACTCTTCTCCCAAGAATCTTACCACTAGAATTTGACTTTCTTCTGAGTCAATCAATAAATGTGGGATGCAGTAGAAGAAAACCCCTCAACAAATCATTTGTTATAGCCATTGAATCCCAAGAAACTCCTGATATCTGATGGAGAGATAGTTCTAGACTAGTTTATCATTGCTTTGGTCTTCTGAAGGTCGACTCTAATGCCATCACCAAAAATAATATGGCTAAGTGAAGCTACTGATCCTAGCCAAAATTTGCACTTACTGCATTTGGATAAAAACTGATGAGCTCTAAGAGTCTGCAACACAATTCCTAAATGGTCTGCATGATCATTCTCACTACAGGATATTAGACAGTAATATAATCAATGAAAAATATGAAAAACATGTCCAAGTACTGCTTGAACACTCTATTCATAAATTTTATGAAAGTTGCAGGGATATTCATTAGTTTAAAGGACATAATTAAGAATTTAATGTGACCATACCGAGTTCTAAAGGCTATCTTTGGAATGTCACATTCTATGACTCTAAGCTGATGATATATGGATCTAAGGTCTATCTTAGAGAAATAACTGACGCCCTGAAGTTTGTCGAACAAGTCATCAATCCTAGGGAGTGAATACTTATTCTTTATTATGACTTTCTTCAACTAATGATAATCGATGAACATTCTAAGAGAACTGTCCTTCTTAAGCATTAATAGGACTGGAGTGCTCTATGGGGAAACACTGGGCCTGATGAAACCCTTATCTAAGATATTTTTCAACTGCTCTTTCAAGTCCTTAAGCTCAGTTAGAGCCATTCTATAGGGTGGAATATAGATAGGTTGGGTACTTGGATGGAGACTTATTTCGAAGTCAATTTCCCTTTCAGGAGGAACTTTGGGAAGGTCTTCAGGGAACACATCTGCAAATTCCTTTACGACTGAAACTGACTCAAGACTTTGAGTCTTAGAACTGGAGTCTTTGACTTGAATAAGATGATAAACACACCCGTTAGAAATCATTATTCGTTCCTTAAGATAGGAAATGATCTGACCCCTAAGAACTTAGGTATTACCCCTCTGTTCAATAACTGGTTCATTAGGAAACTAAAATTGAACGACTTTATTTCTGCGATCACCTGAGGCATAATATGAGTGGAGCTAATATATTCTAAGAATGACATCAAATTTAGTCATCTCTAAATCTACAAGATCCGCTAAGGTAACTCTCTAGGACATTATAATCGGGTAGTTCCTATGTACCAGCCTAGATACAATGGAGCTACCTACTGGAGTAGACAATGAGAAAGGTTCTACTAAAGATTCAAGACTAACACCAAAATCGACTGCTATATAAGTAGTCACAAAAAAAGTAAAGCTCCAGGGTCTAATAAAGCATAAACATGAAGATGAAAGACCCGTAACGTACCTGTAACATCATTAGGAGAACTCTCCTGATCCTGTAGAGTCTGGAGGGCATACAACCTATTTTAACACTGCCTACTAATTGTGCTAGATGTGGCACCCTACTGAGTTAGGCAATTAGCTAGAACTAGAGAAAAATTAGACTAACCCTACTGATCGGCCTTTGGGCAGTATTTAACTTTATGGCCTGGCTTGCAACATCCAAAACACACATCACTGGCGGCTCTACACTCACCCTGATGATGCTTGCCATACTTCCTATAAAATCGATTAGTACAACCACTGTTCACACTACTCTGTGACTTAGATCTTGGTTCTCTATCCCGACTATCATTCTTGAACTTAGGCACTGGCGCACTAGTCGAAAATAGGGATGGGGATATAGACTTCTGAAAAAATTGCGAATAGTTACCACCCTCTGACTTGGGCTGTGAAAAACTTAAACTACTTGTTCTGTCCCTCTTGTTCTCTCTCTCATTCTCCTTAAGCTTGTCTTTCTCAATCTGCTGAGCATGAACAATAAGTCTAGATAAATTTATCTCCTTAATAAATAATATAGTCCTAGACTCCTTGACCATATTTTCAGATACACCAGACATGAACTTACTCATTTTTTACCTATTCTCATCCACCATCGAAGGATCATATCTCGCTAACTAAGTAAACTTAAGTGAGTATTTCTTCACACTCATATTACCTTGCTTCAAATTAATGAACTCCTGCACTTAGCTTTCTTTGAATCTAATAGGAAAACCTCTCTAGAAAAGTTGTGGCAAACTTCTCCCACTCTATAGGCCCTACCTCAACACCCCTATCCTTCTTTCACTATATATTCCAGGTATGAGCTTTATCCTACAACTTGTATATAGCCATCTCTATACTCTCACTTGACGTGATACCCATAATATCAGTCATTTTTTGAACCATATCAAGAAACTCATATGGATCCGCTTCAGTCTTGGATACCAAAAACAAAGAAGGATTCATTTGGGTAAAGTCCTGAATCCTGACTACAGCTGCATTTGCCACTAGATCAGTTAGGGCAGCAACTTACTGATTATTCTTAGTAGCTACTAAATGAGCTAAGGTAGTAAAAGGAGCTCTAAACTTGGCGTGACAGTCATTTTCATTCAGGGGATCTTCCTAAATATGCGGTGGTGCGGGCTGGTTCTCATTCTTTCTTCCATTGTTTTCTTTAGAAGGCATTGTCTATAACATAATGAAGGATGCGTTAGAAAGAGAGTTTAAGTAGAGATTAAGGTCGTTTTCATGACATCAATTTTGAAAGAAGGAAAACTTTTCCTAAAATGTCTTATAGCCTCTTGTCCATAAGTGTGGAGCACTTCATACCTAGTCACAAAACTCTACTTAATGCAAATTTTGGAATCCCTAGGACACTTTAAAACTCTGGGCTCTAATACCATATTTTTTTATGACTCAAGGCTACTCCTAGTCAGAACAATGATGCTTACGATACAAAATGACCTTAATTTAACCCATGAGTTGGTACCTATTGTGAGCATTGAAATATAAACATAACACATGTGTAGAAGATAAACTGATAAGGAAATATAAATCTAAATACTAAGATTATGAGTCAATCATAAATCTAAAATATTTGTTAAAAACTGAAAGTAACTGACTGGCTATTTAAACAACTTTTTGAACTTCTAAAAGCCTCTAAACTAACTGAGGAGTTAATGGGACTGATCCCTAACTAACTTCAACTAACTAAATAAATTAAACTAATGACATAACTAAATAAACATAACATGTCCTCTATAGATGAGGACTCACCACTACGGCTGCTACATTGTTGAGCTATCTAATTACGATGAGGAAATTATGCATCTAAACATATGATATAAGACATTATAGTGCAAACAACAGTATACGATCAATACTTTAAATGTACTTGTATATAAGATGAGGTTAGACTAATATACATGGTGTATTGTACAAATAAAATAAGGACTAACTGAATAGCATGTGATAACTTAACATGAATGTATGAAAATGGTAACATCTAAGAATGCAAGACCAAGCATAAACATATATATCTAAAATAATTCATAAACTAATAGACTGAAATTTGATAATTAAATAACTAAGAACCTGTGTGCTTTGGTCAGGCAACCCTAGATTGAAAATATACCGAATATTGTATTGAGACTATGGGAGGTATCATCTAACTTATATGCCCCAATTTGAGCTAATCGGGGTCTAACCTTTGACCCCAGTTGGAGGGTGCCAGTACCATGCCATGGGTACTAACAATGGCTGTGTGGATCCACTAAATTGGTGTCCCAAAGGACTAATAAGTCACCTTTAACTGGTAGGTGCTCTGATGAGATATGTATCAACCACAACTGGCAGGTAAACACTTTGTCGACCCTCAACTGGAAGGTAGACATCTCTAACCTATGTTAGCTACATAGTTCTGGAACTTAAAGATTGCTACTAAGGGTCATACCCTCTACTGTTAGGTTATTTGTAATCCCTGAGTTCGCTCAGTGCTAAATCTTACTCCAAACTGAACTGACACTGATACTGGTGTAGATTGAACTAGATAGAACGTTGTTACATAAATGATAGTGCTCATCATTATTATAAACGTGTAAGTATATTGATCAAAGTTATGGATTAACTATCTAAGTAATTGAAAAACTAAATTCATGTAAATCACATAGGTATCGGGTGTTCATAACCCACCAACACTCAATGGAATCAACAATAATGCCAATAAAAGACTTAAAACCATAGTAGAGGGTCACTGTTCTAAACCTAACCCTTAGGCATTTTATCAAACACATGAGAGTCTTAAGCTTATGTAAGGGAACGGGTAAAACATGTGAGAATAACATAATTAGAAGACTAAAATCATAACTTATGGATTTAAAGTGAAGATTACAATATTTAAAATATGTAATGGCTTAACCCAATTGAAAAACACATATAAACATAACTTGTAATTGAATTCACAAAAGAGTCATTGATACACTTCAACTTAAACATGATAACTCGTACATTAATATCAAAAAGGGATTCTTGGACTCCATGGGTTAAAGTAACCCTTGGATGAACATTACACAAACCTCACTAGATGATTTCATACAAATTCTTAGGAATATATTGATGTTTGAAGATTAAATTCCTTGATTCCTTGAGAATGGGTTAGGGTTTGTTCCTGTGGTGGAAGATGGTTTTCTTGAGAGATTTTATGAATACAAGGGCAAATAATGCTTATTTGGAACCTATATTTTTTGTTATAGATGAGTTTGGGTGAGGGAAACTGACCCAAATACCCTTAAATGATGAGAAACAAAACCTAGACAAAAATGAGAGAGGGTAGTATAGGCTCTGGAGCACTGAACTAGAGTAGACAACACGGGCTATAAAGCAGCATACTGGAGGGTGAAACATGGGATCTAGAGTAGTGCACTAGAGGGTGCGACGCAGGCTTATCCCAGTGCTGATACTATTTTAGTGATCCAAACATGCCTCTACACTTGTTTAAAATTCTAAAACTAAACCGATACATACTTTGAATAACCTCGATCATGAATCAACTTAAAAATCAACATTCTGATGTCGTGAATGTCAATAATAAAATCATCAAAGTTTAGGGGACTTGGAAATGACTAAGTCCCAACACTTTGTGAAATTTCTAAGTCTTGGACCCCTTTAATATACAATTGTGAGCTATATTGAGCTAGGATCTTATGCGGTATTACATAAACAATATTCTTCTCCCAAAATTCCCAAGTCAAGAACAACTAGGGTTTTCAAGGGATTGAACACGTAGGGGTCAAAAGATTGGTTTCTTCTCCATAATCCTTGATATCTCAGACATGTTATTTCTTTCCTTACACTTATTTTCTCTAAAGTCATGGGTTTCATTGTTGTTCATGTGAACTTAAATATGGAATTGATTTTGGTTGAGAGTTTTCTAGTGATGGTTACTTGAATTGGATTTTCATGGCTATAATACATTTATTTATGTTTGATTTTATGTATTTGAAACCCATTGAAATGCATGGGAATGGTGAATGGGATTGGGGGTAAGGCATTCCCCCAAAGTGATGACTTTTTTTTGGAATTGGTATTAACCTCAACCTAACATTACAAATTAACTTTGAAACATAAATATATACATATTAAATTCACTCTTGGAACTAATGCATTTCATAAATGGTTAAATAGAATACAAATGATTTTGGAAGTCCTTGGTGGCTATGTTTTCACTTAAATCTTATTTTACGGGGTCGAGGCTTTCCCTTAGACTGACTTGATAAATCTCAGTTTACGAGGGTCAAGGCATTCCTCCAAATTAACTTGATAAATTACGAGGGTTGGGGAATTCCCCAATATGATAGTATTGTCATGGCATAATTATATAATCTTAAAAGTATAATGATATAATGATACCTATGGTGTATACCTTAATGGATAATTCCTTGGTTTAATGGATGGGTTGTGTGTAAATCTTTTAGTTGGGCTTAATAGGGGTTGTATGGATAACCATAAAGGTGTAAGTCCCATAGAGTACAAACATTAGAAATCACATTTCCCTATGTGGGGGTCTTGATGACCGTATGTATAGTTAACATTATATATATATATATATATGTATCTTGGAAGAGCATGGGGTCAGGGTATTCCTTAGTCATTCTTGATACCCTCAGTTTATGTGGCTAACATGCATTGAGGCCTTCTTGAAGAGAGAAAGCTGGACCCATATAGCCTATGGGTGTTAGACGATGGTTTAAGCTATGCATTCTAGCCTAATATTTTAAATATTATGCTAAGCCTTGTTCCCTATCTCGGTATGCTGCATATATAAGTATATAATTATGTACATTGGTTTTGAATGGTTTTGGACTAATTTTGATCATGGAATTACTTTATCCCTTCCTTGAGTTACATGCTATCACTCACCCTACTCATCGTCCCTGGATGTTGTATCCCTACACGATGTAGGGTCTAAAGATACTTCTATTTCCTTGTGCAGTGGTAGGTGATAATTGGGTTATCTATGAGTCATCTTGAAGAGATAAGCTTTCATTTTCTAGAAGATCCTCATTTTATAGTCTTGTTTTATCTATGTCTTGGACTATTTTCTATGGGTTCTTTTGTCTATGGTCGGGGGCATATACCGACTTAGGTTGATATTTAATTTCTTAGAGGCTTTTATGGACATTATGTGGATGAATGGTCTTAGGAATTCTTAGATCACTTTTGTTATTGATTTATCTATCTTGTTATATGTTTGAGGTTCATCTCTATCTTGTTATATGTTTGGAACTCATCTACTGCTAGTTATATGGTACGTTGGTTGGCTAGGCTAAATGGGGTAGTCTCAGTCCTTGATGGACTTGAGATGTATGTCATGACTAGCCCCTGGTTTGGGTCGTGACATAGTGATTGGATAATTTTGTATCATGATTTTCAGATTTTATGGTAGTTCATAGAGGAAGTGATTAGTTATGATGATTTAGAATTTATTTAAAATAAGTAAGAAGCTCATGATGGATAGTTAGTATAGTAGTAAAATCCTTTATAAGTTATGAATAGGAGGATTGAATGGCTAATAATTCATAAATGTAAACTTTATCTGGGGAAATCCATGAAAGGGGAATTCAATGGTGTTTCTAATATTGCAAAGGTATTTTAAATGTATTCATGGGTAAATAGATGTAATGTGAGGAATGAGAATATGCTAATAGACCTTAATGGTTTATATTATAAGATTAAGATTGGCTATCCTTATTATGTGGTTGTAGCCCCTTAACTTTTTTTGTAGTGATTGTAAAGTAGTATAGTATGTAAGAAGACGTGTAATAAATAGTAAGGTGTACTAGTGACTCGCAGTCAAGTGGAATAAGAAATTTAGGTTGATTAATTTGTCACCTATTTGGATGTACTACTATAGTATGCGGGATGTTTCATTGGTGATCCATGGTTGGTACTAGTAACTAAGTTTTAACTTTACATGCTGACTATGGTTAAAAAAATAGTGAACCAAGGATAGTGATGAAATATTTAAGGGAAATGAATTAGTATACCTGATGTAATGCGTACAATAGACTAGGTTTAAAACTTATAAAAAGTTTGAGTGTGTAGTTCTAATATATATATATATATATATATATATATATATATTTATAAATATATAAATGTAGTATTGAAAGCAATGGAATGTGGTTAAGATATTTTGTAGATAAGACCATTAGGTTTACAAAAATAAGTTGTACCCTAGGTAGTGTATTGTTAGATGAGGTTTTAATTTTTTAATTTTTATGTGTTCATAGTAGGTGTTCTTGAGTTATTTCATATTAGGAATGCTAGTTAAATATAGTATGGTGCTGGTAAAGCTGAATTGGGAGGACTTTAGATGGATGAGATTAAATCTCTTAATAGAGCTGTAAATTCTTTTGAGCTTTATCGATATAAGATTAGAGGTGTGATGCCAGTAGACTTTGAAGTGAAGGTCACATTGTTAAGTGATAAAGAGAGTGGTTAGGTATGCTAGTAAGAGCATAAGTTGTAGGGTGACGACTATACAGGCTAGCAAAAGTTTAGTGTCCCTAAAGTGAATGCCCTAAAAGAAAGTTAGTGTCTTCATATTATAGTGTATCCATGTGAGGTTAGCACTCATCAGTATAGTGATACCCTATTTTGTTGAGGGTTATGCTTTTTAAATTTAATAAGAGGATATTTTCGTAATTCTAGCATAGTGACCTTTGAGCTAAGAAGGGGGATGAGGAACTAAAGAATATCTTGAGTTTTATCATGGTGGTAACTTTCAAGAAATGTTCATGATGAGATCTATTAGTATTCTATAAAATTTCTCCTACTTCAGTTTAATAGGATATTCTACCAATGTTTTATTTATTCAAGTCATGCCTATGCTTAAGGTTTGAGTTCTCTATGCAACCTATGCCTATGCTTTGACCTATGAACAAGAAGCTATAATTTCTCTCAACAATCCATGCTTCCAAGTATTCAAGGTCTATGTTGTGATGCTTATGATCCATAAACCCATGTCTCATATTATGCTTAGTTATAAGAAACTATACTATCTATATATTACCAACTTATCTTGTGTTGTTTCTGAGACCAAAGCAATGATATCTATGCAAACTCATGACCATTCTCAACTCTTAGAATAAGAAGCAATACCATTAAGCAATAATCCTGGTCTCATTCCTTGAATTTATGAATCCCAACATTATTCTATACAACCTAGGATAAATGCACTCATGTTTCTCACTCTTCCTAGACCTAAAAACTCTTGCTATGTTTTGTTCATACCCAAACGACCATTTATTTATGATCTACGTGTTTTATATGTAAAGAATTTCATACCTATTATGTCACGCCTTACATCAGAGGCCCCACCTTGAGTAGTGCAACAAATATAAGTTATAATTAAGCAGTGTCACTCTTATCCCTGAAGCTCATACTCTAGTTCCTTATTGACCTTCCTTAGTGAAGTAATGATATAGATAACATAGTAGATGTTCCTTGTTATGAGAATTGTGGTGTTATAGCTTGAGCTAAGTTTATACGTGAAGAGGGAAGAACGAGATAAACTTTCCTTATGTGCATTCATCAGAAAGGTGATGTGTGGTGTATAATCCATGCAAAAATGATCGAAATTGTTGGTTTTCAGTGGAGAGATCCATAAAGTGGGTGTGGTAATGATAGGCTTGAATATTGTGATTGATAAATTTGTAGAATATGATACTATGAGGCTAGTACTCCTTGATTAGCACTTGCGTTTGTTTAATTATAGTGATAAGATGGAGTACAATTCTTGAAGGAATGTAGAGTATTGAGTCCAATAGCTTAGGCTAGCATATTTTAACTCTGGATTAGGCTTTAATATAGAAGCAATATGCAGTTAGACTCAGACTCCTATAGTTATGTGTCTAGATGGGGAATTATATGTTTTAAATGATGAGGTATGGTATTTCTAGTAGAAAACATAGTTGAGAAGTATTGCTAAATTTAATAGAGAATGCTTTTATCCTTATGTACCGTGAAAACTTTATTTCATATCATATATCAATATAAAGCAAGACCTTTGATCACCAAAAAAAATTCATGCCTTATGATGTTATAATCATGTTCCATAAAACTAATGTCTATGATCATGTTAATGTGTAACGCCCTAGATTTTTGGCCCTTGAAAATTCTTCATCTTTGGGATTACTCGCTTGATTATGACTCACTCTAAGAGTCATACGGTGTCTTGATGGGTCATGTGAACCTAGTCGTAAGTTGTCTAGTGGATGGGTTTTTGTTTACTATCCTAGGTACAACTTAAGGGTATAAGTAGTAGGGAGTGGCTATGTTCTGATTTGCGTACGAGTGTCTCACTAGAAGCCGTAAGGATATGTTATGAGTCGTAGGTTCAAATCGTAGGATGTCTAGTGTCAAACCTATTTGGGTTTTGTGTTGGCTACATTGGACGCTACGAGTCATAGGGGCTCATTATGAGTGGGTTTTTTGAGTCTTAAGGTCGACAGTGTATGGGAGTCCTAGTCACTATCTAGGTTATGACTCGAGGTGACGAGTCACAAGGAGTGATTACGAGTCAATGGTTGACTCGTAATCAAAGGCGACCCTTTTCCAGCTTTTAAGTTAAGGTCATTCTTGACATTTTCCCACTTACCCAAATTAAAGACCATGTATTATAAACCCTTTAGGGTTTCATTATCCCTCAAAGATACATCAGAGTAACTTCTAAAAAACTCCAAAAAGGTTCTGTCTATTCCCTCAAGCATTTCAAGCTAGGGTTTCATCAAGTTAATCAATTAGGGCTTTCAAAGGTGATTTCTCTCCATACTTCTTGGTGTTTAAGGCTTGTTACTCTTTTCTCATTGTTAATTTTGTAAAAATTACGTGATTCAAAGTTTTGTATATGGTTTTGATGTTGAGTATGGAACTATGGGTTGTGGGTTTTGAATATAAATTGTTTAAATGCTTCTTCAATGATATTTATAAAATTGTTTTGCTTAAATTGATGGTTGGTAAATACTTTGGAGTGCTTGGGAATGGTGGATCGACATGGGTACAATGGAATCCCTAAAATTGGTAAATCATGGAAATAAAGGTACAAAGGAATCACCAAATTAATTAGGTTGGTATGGAAATTTGTAACAACCTCAACCTACTTGCATAATTGATTTTGATTTAAGCATAATCACTTGGCTTGATTTATTTCTTGAAATTAATGCATAGTATAAATAGTTAAGGATGGTTTTGAAAACCTTATGGGGTACATAGTATTCCCCCAAGTGATTTTATTATGAAAACCTTGCGGGGTACAGTGTAATTCTCAAGTGATTTTAATAATGAAGTCCATAGGGTACATGAGAATCCCCTAAGTGTTAAATAATGAAATTAATTGTAACCTATAGTCAATATCACGACACCACTTAATAATGCCTTAACAATTTACTCCTGAAATTGGTGGTTTGGTTATGTGTTAAATGTTTTAATTGGGCAATAATAGGGGTTTTAATAGCTACCCGTGACGGTGTGAGTCCGAAAGGTTGACACTGGAAACTCATATTTGCTAACATGATGATTGGTCTTGATGATCATGTACTTGTGGGGTACAATGGATTCCCCTAAGTATATATACATACATATGTATCATAGAGTGCGAAGGGTACAAGGGAATCCCTAGCCATCTAAGGTAGATTCGATTTGTACGGTTAACATGTACTACATGCTAAACTTATTCCTTATCCCGACATGGTATATATATGTATGTATGTATTTGCATATGGTTATGCACATTAGTTTGACTTGGTTTTGGATTGATGGCATTAATTTTTCTTAATACCTGAGCAATATTCTAGTGTTCACCCCGCTAACCATCTTCGAACACTATATCCCCACGTGATGCAGGAACCGACCATACATTCATTCCTCTGACTTAGTGATTAGCTGATTCAAGGGAAACTTTTGAGTCAGAATGTAGTGGGTAGCTTCCATACTTTGTAAGAACCCATTTCATGTTATGGATATTTTTTTATCTTTACTATCCCTTTTGGTCTTACTTTTGGCTATGGTCGAGGGCATGTCCCGATTGGATATTCTTTGGTTATGATTAGAGGCCTTGTTGGACTATTGTTGACATGGGTCGTATTGGTTGGTTATATGGTTCTTAGTGGTTGGTTTTGGTTATAGACTTATCATAATGTCTTTAAATTAATATTCTTTTATCTTGTTATTTGTTCAGAATTAATCTAACATGGGGTGAAAGATGTTTAATGGTTTGGGGTATTGAGGGTGGTCTCCAGTCCTGGTTGGACTTAAGATACCCATCATGGCTAGGCCCTGGTTCGGGTCATGACACAATGTCATGTCTCATTATCTTATGATTCATGCTTGCATGATTTGCTTGGTGCTGTTATGAAGATGCTTTTGATGCCCGTGTATGTTTTGTTGAGGCAGAATTCTGAATGTGAAGTTGCATCCTTTACTTCGTACTACTGTAGTTTCAATAAGTTTCTTTCTATTTGAGGATGAATGATCTCAAGGGGGAGATAATGTAACATTCGCAATTTTGAGATAGAATTTAATCCGCCAATCATACATGTATAGATCCAAAGCCAATTATTTTTATTTATATAAAACTGTGACGATCAATTCTTTATTGTGGGAACATCTTTTGAAATGAATTAAGTTCCTAGAAATATCCTCGCTTAAAGTTAAGCTGAGAAATTCCCAACCGATTGAGTTTTAATAGACATTCTTACTTCGGCAAAATTCTAATGAACGTTTATCCTAGAATATAATGTGTTAGGTGTCCTACTACATAACAAATTAAAGATCCTTTAGTCTTCTTTCCAACTCAACCGATCATTTGTAAATCAGAGTCCGGAGTAAAACATTATCGGAATTCTACTGATGCACTATCCCAGGTGCATGTTGAGTAGTGTAGGGCAGAGATGGTGAGTGAAAAATCACTAGAAAACCTCCGCATTGGGTTATTCAGAGTGATGTCACCCAAATGACACCTCGAAGAAAGAATAACATAGTTTCTTGTCAAATATAGAACCCAACTAGGTTGGGGTCAATCCCACGAGGAATAGGTCGAAAATCTACTACGAGCCTGCAAATGTAATTGGAAATTGCAGAAAGTAAAAAAGGTTTTTGTAAATATAATAGTAACAATAACAATTCTGGGTGATTAGGGTTGTTAGCAGTGTGAGAGGATCACTATGATTGTGTTCTCCCTGGCTTCGTAACTCCACAGGCCATTCATTCTTATAAAACTATCTCGGTACCTTGCGTGCAAAATCTAACAATTTATGTATCGCCTAACTGTCTCTTGACCTTGGTTTGGGTAAATTTCACTCATATCCTCTCGGTCGCAGAGTGTCGCATTACTAACCCCTGTTGTTGATTTCATATTAAATTTTTCCTCTCAATCTTAAGTTAATTAGATAAAGGTTGATAGCATTAAGTTATTGTTGTGATTTCCTTTTCCTAATCTCTACCTCTCTCCTAAGAAAGTATTGAATACATCAAGTTCCTGACATTTTCAATCTTCAAGAAATCAATCAAAACAAAGAAATCCCAATACATGCAAGAACACAAATTTAGAATGACTTTGCACTAACGATGTTTTGTTAATCCATCAAGGCTCCCACAACCCTAATTATGGGGTTTAGCTGCTCATGATTGTAAGAACAAACATAGTTTCCATAGATGAAAGCATAATGATGAATTTACAAAGAATACGAATGAAAGCCCAAAATGTCAAATTAATTGTTAACCCTAAAAACTAAGAACAATAATTCCAAGATGAATATTGTATCTCAGTATTCAAAATAATCTCAAAAGTGTATAAAATGCATAAACTAATAATAATACATCCAAAGGGTATTTACAAATACATAGGAAAATATATCCTAAATAGTGTAAAAAACTTGAGTCGATATCAACCGATGAGGCAACCTACGAGTTATACGTTGTACCTATGGGTTCACTCTATAGAACTCCTACCTACGAGGCAACCTACGGGTCATAGGTTGTACCTACACATCATAGGTAGGCTCTTGAGAATTAGACATTGCTCAAGTAGCTTCAAAAGTTTAGAATATCAACCTACATGGCTATCTACGGCTTGTAGGTACTACCCAAAAGTCGTAGGTTGACTTGTGGGTAGTCTTCTCAGCAACTCTTCAACTATTTTTCTCATTTTTTTGCTCTGAACTCTGTTTTTCTATAAAATCAACGCAAAGGCACATCATATCTAACAAGAATACCTAAGTACTTGAACATTTTCCTTATTTTAAGCATCAAAAGTGCCATAAAACTATGACACATCAACAAACTCAACTTGGAACATTTATATTTCCTCAAGAAAATAACACAAAACATTAACAAACACGATTCTTAACTAAAAGAAACCTAAGTCACCAATGATAGTCCGCTCATTTTAGCGTAAACCTTACACCCCTTCCTATTTAAAACTTAGAAAACCACTACATGGATCCATGTATCACAATAATATAATGTAGAAGGAGCCAAGTGATGGCATTAGATTATCAACAAACAACCAAGCATGTGTGTAGATGACACTACCCAAAAAAATGAGTAATTAACAATACAACCTATGTATCCTCATAGCAAAGAAGTTCCAACTCTCGCAGTATCATAATGCATGTCAATAGAGGGACTACATCAAAACACCTATGCTCTCAATGATGTTTAAATAGCATGCATAAAATTTCATAGCCTTTCTTATATTTTCTATACCTTAGTTTTTTCATACAGTTGGACTGGGATAACTATAGGACTTTTATAGGATTGTAATGTAGGCTTGGGGACAACTATAGTACATATGGTACATAGTGACTCACCTGTTTGACACTACACTTACATTATTGGGTCTACTACTTAACCATTCTTCTTTTATTCTCCTTTTTTCTCCTTTTGTTGCTTATTTAGATTGGTTGTGGTTTCCTTCATTCTTTGCACTTATTTTTTTCTTTCATCTTTTTCTTTTATATTTTTTAATTTTTAAAATTTTCTACCACACCCAACCCTGATTTCTTTACTTTTGTTCAACACCTTTCTTTATAGCTATTTTAAATATGCACCCCTAACAGTCATCCTCAACTTAGGCGATTTGCCTGAGTTGAGGTACAAAGTGTCCAAGGAGGGACCAAGTCCAAAACAAGTTCATTGTAATTAAATTAAATGGGAAGGAGAAAAGGTTAAACAAGAAAATAGGTTAATTTAGGCTCAAATTAGGGATCAAGAGATTCTTATTCTCATTTGGTCAATCTTTTAGGCTAAGAGTGGACTTTATTTATTATATAGAAATGTGAGTTCGAGGACGACCAAGGGTAAAATTATAATTTAATAAATAATTTAGAATATTTGTTTCTATTATATAGTCTTAAAAGTTGATTATAAATTTAAAAAATGACAAAATAGCTAAACTTTCCCAAATGCCAAATGTTCCCTAATGATGTGATATTTAAGGTGGATTCCACATTTTTTAAGCATAATTTTTCAAAAAAATATATTTTGCATATTAATAATTAATCTATTTTAATGAGATATTATCTAAATTTTAATTCTTTTTTAGGATGTGAAATTTTTATTTTTATTTTATTAGAATAGAAATATCTACCAAAAAAAAGTAACTATGTTATTGTATACTTACAAAACATTCATAAAAGAATATGAAATTTAATTCTAAACAAAAACATATAAAGTATTTGTATGATTTGAGATCAAGCTTGGGTACAAATATGATCAACTTGATTTTTGAACCGATTTTAATCAATTTTTAATGACAAAAAATAAAATCTCTTTTTGTAAATGTCAATCCTATCCCAAAGTTGTATAATATCTCATGTGGACACTACAATTTCTTTCACAAATTTTTATAAATGTTTTGTGTTGGTTCAGATGTACAATACACATTTTCATTCCCTTTTATAAGAGGTGAAGTTTCACTTTTATTTTGTTCAAATGAAATCTCCACAGGCATGTAGAATAAAACTTTTTCTTTGCACATTTAGTTATAGTAAATTATTTAATAGAGTAATAAAGAAATAAAAAAATATATTACTCCCTTCATTTTAAAAAGAATGATCTATTTTAACTTGATATGGAATAAGAAAATAAAGAAAATTTTTGTATCTTGTGGTCATAAATTAAAATTATGTCAATCATATTAAAATGTCCTTAATGATTTGTTTCTAAACATATAACATGGAAAGTTGAAATAAAGTATTGCAAAAAAAAAGTTTTACTCTTTTTTAAAGATATTAAAATGAAAAATATGTCTTTATTTTTGAAATTGAGAGAGTAACAAATATCTACAAGGCATTCATATATCCTTAGTTCACATCATTCAAAAATAATTTTAAGTTGAACTTTTTAACATTATCTAAAATAATTTTAAAATATAATTTGTTAAACCTTAAAAAGACATTTAAGTGGAGAATTTTGTCCATACTTTATTACGATATATGAGAATTTATGTGATAATCTTTTTATTAAGTATAAATTTAAATAATATACCTGAATCAAATGGAAAGAATAATATTAAATTTAAAGTAAATTATATCTAAAGTTTGTTCCATTTAAATATTTTTGTGAATCATGGTGTCCAAACGAGTTTTCTCTCTTCTTAACTAAATCCACGGAAGAAACAAGTCACCTTTGAATGGAACATTCATGATTATCTTTTATTTTTTTCCCTAATATTATTGATGGTTAATTTATGTTTAAGGTAAAACTTACAAATATAACCAAGGGTATAACAGTTTTTTCATAATTTTTTAAATATTTTTGTATAATTTTTTATGTTGACCCCACAACAAGTCTAATTTAAATGAAAAAAATAAATATAATGGTCATTTCATTAGAATTTTTTCAATGTCATTAATGATGTGATCTTTCACACGAATATCACACACCTCAACTATAAATCTATTTTAATGTATTATAAAAAATATTAAATGCGTTATATCAGAATGTCTGTTTTAATACATTTTATGGCTTGATTCAATTAATATGTATCATACTTATTTTTGTTAATTCTCTTGATTCTCTTTATGCGAGGTGGTAAATTTCCTCATCGGGTAGACAAATCACTTAAAAAGAAATGTCTTACATACTGTATTAAATTAATCCATTATTTTTAGCATATATAAGACAAGACATAAAATCAAACCTTTAATATTGATTCATTAACACGTTCATCCGGTAGGTCCTTATTTTCATTTATTAATCACCCATAAAATGAATTTAAATGCATTTACAATCAATTTATGTATGGACTGCTATCCTTTATTGCTTCATATGATTCAATATAAAATATTAATAAATAAATATTTATAATTTTTATCTATTCTCTTGTATAATTTTTAAATAAAGTAGAAAAAGCAAAACATTGCAATTAGTTGTTTAATCTAAGAGAATATGTTTGACTTGATATTAAAATAAACATTAGAATATATGAGATTTTAATGTTAATTATGAAACCATAAATAAGTTGTAAGTTATTATCTGATTCTACAGAAATAAAAGTTATATTTTATCATATAGTGTGATTTCTGCTTACATTTCCTAGTCTTTATTCAAAAATATTAATGATCATTTTTTGTGGAAAATTAATTAAATAGCTATAAATATATTTAAAATTATAATATTGGGCTCGTAAATGGGCCCTTTATTATCTAGTATTCAAACATTGCCTATGATCATGTTCCAACCAACTATCCTATAATCTAGGAAAGACTAACCAGACAAGTTTTGAACTAAATAAACAAAGTGAACTAGGTAAATACCTTACACACACATGGTACAGGGTTACATTATCAACTACTATCTTTTTGGTTCATGTAATACTAAGCTATGGTTATTTGTCCTTAATACTAATGCCATAACAAGATGCCAAAATGGTCATACACGTATTCACAATACACAATTCACAAATCATTTTAGGAGGGCTGTCATATTCTTCAAATATATAAAAACACAAAATATTTTGACTGCACTTCGATTCCTTATTTTGCTTCAAATTAAACAAAAAAACACATAAAAAATATCACACAATACCAAAACATGTTGAATCAACTATGATAGCACACTCAAGGGAAAAGAGACATAATAATTAAAATCATGGGTGGTTGGTACAACCCTACCCCTAACTTAAAGTTGATGCACTGTCCCTAGTGTATATTATGAAATAAAGAACATATGGGTGTAGGAATATACCTGGGATGCCCTAGGTATCAGAAGAGGGCTTACATCTAGATGGGACATAATATGGCACATTGGGCATATCACCAGGCAATTTTGGTGATGCTTGACTTAAAGAGGCACCTAACGTAAGCTTGGCATGCTTATGCTCATTAATATTTAGCTAAATCACAAACTTCATGGTGGCCTTCTTTAAGGCCCACCTAAGCTCATCCAAATTGTCGCCCTGCTGCTCAAACTCTCATTCTTTTAAGGTCCAAAGAGTTTGGGCCTCATTATCCCCAGCAAAAATATCAAATATCATCAGTTGTGTAAATCAAGATATAACTGGAGGAATACTTAGGATGTGGTTGCCAACTAAATTATGCACCTTTTATCTCAAAGTAGACATTTTTATGCACACGCTTGATAAGTTTGGCACTTAAGACTCACATAGTCGGTCTCTTATCAGAACTTCAAAGTTATCAATCTACTCGTACAGCTCCCTAGTAAAGTGCCTATAGCAGGTATCATACTCGACTTACTCGCACCTTAAATGCCTTCAATGTAGTCCACATCCATGGCCTGATTAGATCAAATAACTTGGATAATAAGGTGTCGGTATCTGTACAACACTAATCAACTAATCCTGAATACACCAACTACTATAAAAAGTTTTGTAATATAGTCACCATGCCTGAAATAGGTGGGAGAGATGGAAAAGTAGAAGTAAAAGCTAGAATAGATGTTTCTGTAGCCCCTTCACTGCCCGCCATAGAAAAAGGCTCTACCTTTTGGCTACCTATATCAATATCAACATCTAATATTGGCCTATCAGCATGCACTATCAACACAAAAGACTCCTTAAATTGGGTTACATAAAAGATGTAGAAGATTCGTCTTTGTATAGCATAACGGGGTTGGAATCGTGTCTAATTAACCCACTATCAGTTGTGTGGGTAGACTCAACCCTATGATCAACCTATAGTTTCCCCAACACTTTTGCTATATCATACAGACTCTATATCAAGTAGGGGAAAGTAATAGTGGTAAACTAATAGAAAGCCCTCTCGTGAAACTTATCTCGATTCTACCTAGAAAAATTAATGTCATAGTCATCCATGAGGCTGGCAATCAATGCAGTTTGATCCATGTGAGCACATTATCTACTATTGTTAGACTCAACTGACACCTTACAATGGTCCACCAAAACTTTGTTGTGAAGCACAATGAGCATTCCTTTATCTTTACCTTCTCATCAACCCAAGGGGCCTCAATACCAAGCTCAACGATCTACTGAGCTAACTATGCTGCCAAGTATCTCCTCTACTCCCTCTAGTCATTATCGCTCATAGTCCTACTACTGTTCAAAATCCACAGTATATAATCAATCTCTACTGTAGTAGCCAGCCCCACAAACTTTGTACTAAACAAAAATATATGAATGGTATCCATAGATAAATTAACTCTAACCTCTCTGACCAGTGTAAGAGTTAGTGGGGGTTGGTATTGCTCTCTACTTAGCTGGGGTAATCAAATCAACAAATGTTGCATAAGACGTATAAAACTCTCAAAGAACCTATAGGCAGTGAGATTCAGAATGCTCGCCCATCTAACAAATAACATATCTATCAAAAGCAGCCTTCAAGTCTAGAACACCTGCCAAAGTACTAAGAACAATACGAGGCTCCTCAACTATACTCCTCTACAGTCTGCCCTGATCTATAATAGCAATCTTCCTATCATAGATGTTATGTTTGTATTCCATACACCATATTTGAATGGACTAATCAACTAGAACTATAGATATATGTATGGACTCCTAAATTATTAGAGCTAAAGCAAAAACATCCTTGATATCTTTTACTGTATCAGCACCCTCATCAGATTGGGTTCATCTTTATCACGATCACTGGTACCTGAAGTAGACTCTTTCCCCTCCTCAGACAGGGGTATGCCTGAATCCTCTTAACCGACACCATAACTAGACTCATCCTCTCCCTAATCAGGCTGGGTAAAGATAGAAGAGTATGGTGGTGATGTTTGAGTTTTCTTTATCTTGGGCCTAGTTGAAATAATGAGAGTTGAGGCAGCCCGAGCCCTAAAATAATAGTCCTGGTTACTACCTATCTTTGAGATTTGCCTCTAGTATAGAACGGAGCCATGATCTCACTATCAACTAGGTACTTCTCTATGAATCTACTTTATCTGAGAGACTCATCTCTTAATCTGGATTGTACCCCCTTCTTTGGTATAGCTTTGGGTGACATAGTACCTATAAAGAGAGTAGTAAATTTTTGAATTACAATAATGGAATAGAAAATAAGAGAAAATTTATATTTTGAGTCAGGGCCTACCTATGACGTAACCTACAAATCTTAGGACCTATGATTTGTAGGTTGGCTCGTAGGTACCAGACGTAACCTCTGAACTTTACAACTTAAAGTATAATTCTAACAAGACTAACCCATAAATCATTGATTCAATCGATTATTCATATATAGGTCTCATGTGTTCAACCTCAATTTATTCGCTAGTTTCACTCCTAAATTAGATCATAATTCCCATTTTACATACCATTTTCAACCACATGAAGCCAAAACACATAACTCAATTTAATTTTCACAAGTATTTCAAAACTTCTTGGAGTAAATCATTTTCTATTCTACTCTTAATGTAATAACAAGTTTCTTTAATCAAAATCAAGTTATCAAGAAAATTAGGGCCATGAAACACCTTACCTCTAGTGAAGAATCTAAGAATGAGAAAGAATAACTTGGCTATAATAAATTGTTATCCTTGGATCAAACAAGAACGTAAGTTGTATGTGAGAGATTTGGGAGGTTAATAAATAAAATTGTATGAAATGGATAATGAGTTAAAAAGTGGGGAAAGGAATTGGGTTTAGGTTCTTAAATATAAAGGATGGACGACTCAGGTTGGGTTGCGTGAGCTTGACCCATTTTTGAATTAAAAATTAGCCTAATTTTGGTAAGAGACATATTCCTCAATCAATGAGTCATATGTAGTACCTACGAGTCATATGTAGGGTCGTAGGATTCAGATGAAGCCTCTAAAACTTTAGGGCTTCAGGTCTGATTCCTATGGCCTAACCTAGGGGTTGTAGGTTATACCTACGAGTAATAGGTAGGGGTCATAGGTAGAGTCTTGAAGTCCCAGAATTTTCTTCTTATTCACACAACTCAATTTCCATGTTGTGGGTTAGACTTATGACTCATGGGTTGATTTCTAGGTCCACTTACCTGAACTTGTCTGAACATTTACAATTTTTACCATTCTATAGTTTCTTTTCCATGCTTTCTATCCTACAAAACAAAAATATAGGAAACACTAAAACATTGGGTATCTTCCCAAGCAAAGCTTGATTTAACATCGTGAAATGATTTGGCTATGCTGGGTACTAAAACTTCAAAAACAAGACCATGGGTTTCCTTTCATGAAGTTTCTGATTTAACATTGCAACACAACTTAACTCTCTTAGCTACTCAGACTTCACCAATTCTTAAATTCTTACACACTTTTGACTCCTCCATGCTTCCTATGTAATGATTAATATGATACCCGTTCATCTTGAATGGGGAATCCCCATCTTGCTATAGCTCAATCACACCATGTGGAATTACTCTTACCATGGTAAATTGTCTTGATCGGAGACCTTAGCTTGCCCATTTCTATGCGGATTATAAGGTGTTCCCACCTTATGTTTCACTCTATATTTATCAAGTAGGGCCATGAATAGATGATTTTATAAATGGTACCTATCATCACTTATGATATCTCGTGGAGTACCAAATCAAGAGAAAATAGTTTTCTTCAAAAATATTGAAACTCCAACCTTTATTATTGGGAAGCGATATCGCTTCCACCTACTTAGACACATAGTCAGCTGCTACCAAGATGTACTTCAAACCATGTGAAATCATGAATGCACCAATAAATTCAATACCCCACAAATTAAATAGTTCAAGCTTAAGAATATGTGTGATGTAGAGCTTATGCTTCTGTGACATATTGCCCTTCTTTTAGAATTGGTCAAATACCCAGCATAGTCTTGTACATACTTATCGATCACAATCTACTTAACAATCAAGAATCACAAAGTCAGCGGGGAATACGAATAAAGGTACCTTCTCGAACACATCACACAATGTACCAACCAACCTCTTAATGGTACGATCAGTGATTAGTAGCCTCAATAAGGTCGACCTAGGTGACCTCAACCCCAACTATTTGTATACAACTAATGGTATAAGATTAATACTAGCTCCCAATCACATAATTATTGAAAAAAATTAAAGGTCCCAATAGTATAAGGAATATTGAAAACTCTAAGATCTTCCTTTTACTCAACCAAAGATCACGAGTCAATAGTACGACTGTGGCGCATATAATCAAAGGGATCAAACCTTACCACCCACTTCTTAGTCACTAAATCCTTCATGAATTTTGCATAGCCTAACATCTTCTCCAAAGCTTCCACAAGAAAGATATTAACAAATAATTACTTCAATATCAACATAAATTTATGATATTTACTTTTTTCTTCTTTCTTATTCAATCTTTGAGGAAAAGGTGGGGGAGGTCGTGAAATGGGCTTCATTGTTAGTACGACCTTCATATGCTTCCTTTTATCATTATAAGCTTACTGTTGTACAACTATCGGTTATTAAGATGCCTCACTATTATTTACCAATGTGTTAGTTTACGTCTTAAGATTATCATCAATATCCATACTAGCATTTGTTTACTCATCAACCAAAGGCATAGGTGGATCAATAGTAGCCTTACTACTCCCAGAGGTAGTAGCTAGGAAGTGGCTGCCATTTTTTGCATTCTGAATGGTATTTCTAGGAAGATTACCGGGTTGATGCTTATTTAACGTAGCCAACATCTACCAAAACTTCTGGTCAAGCTTCTTTATTGCGGTTGTATGCGATTCTACTTTCTACCCAAATCCTGATATGTTTGTCTTAATCTCCTTAAGACAACTCTTTTGGTTCTCTGAACCCTTAACCATCTTAGCAAGAATGCTTCCAGTCTCGAGTCTGTATCACTATTCCTCGATTGAAAATAAAGACCACTCTTTTTCTTGTAATCATTTTTTTCCAGTTACCATCATTCTCTTTACTTCTATCCCTATACCTAATGATAGTTTCAATCTTGATTCCTTTGCCTTAAGTTCCAAGTATCTTTGTTATACCCTTTGCCCTTGTACCAGAAACCCACCATCTCCCTATTTACGTATTTTTCCTTTTCATTAGAATCAAACTCTTCGGGTTTAGAATCTTTGCCTTGAGTACCAATATAATTTACCTTTTTCTGCTTCCATAACTATGAATTACTAAGTAGTCAACCCTATCTTAGTCTTCAGTTGTGCTACCCCTTAAGCCATGGTCTCATCCAATGATTTCTCCCTACTGAAAGCACTAATCGCGTAAGTACCATATGATATGTCTATCTTTTGAGTGTGCCACCCTTAGTTGGTGTTAGTAATCTGGACTAAGATTTTTAAAGCTAATCCCATTGAAAACTCATGAAATCTCCACCTATAATAGTATCTGCTACAGCCTTTGTATTTGTATTCAAGGCTTTGTAGAATGTCTCAAGCAAGTTTCTCCATGTGATTATATGCTTTGGAACATTCATTGACTTTTTCTTAAAACTTAACCATGTCTCGTATATTTCCTCTAAATCTAACAATAAAAAATTATAGATATCATCTTTTAATTATAGCATGCTTAAGGGCTGGAAGAATTGATCCAAGAATAGTATTCTTAACTCATTCTAGATGGTAATAGACCTACGAGGTAGCTCTCTTAACAATAACATCACTTCCCCTATAAAAGAGAATGGAAACAACCTGAGTCATAGAGATTCCTGGCTCACCCACGACAGATTGTACGAAGTGAAAATTTCCACAAATTTCATAAGGTGCATGTTTGAATAATCAGTAGGCAAACTAAGAAACACTTCTTTCAAATTCAGAAAATGGATCATTGCACTTATAATATCAAATTTCATTTCTTGGGGTAATTCTTGAGCAATGATAGCGCCTGTCTCTATTTATTCAACAAACCTAGGTCTTCTTCTATATCATAAAAAAACTATAAATATTGATGAACTGGAAGTTAAACTCTATTCTATCTAACTCTATCTCTGTCAAGTACTGCTCAATGATCTTTCTTTTCTTATCTAGCCCTTTCTTCAGCATATTCGACAGGTCCTAACCAAGTATTTTCTTGGGCTATTATCTTGGCATTAGGTTGATCGATACTCTCTTGAACACCATAATATGGTAACAGATTTAAAGTCATTGGATCTTCATGAACCTTTTTTATGTCAAGCTTCTTGATCATGCTCTTCTACTCTCTCCGTCTTATGATTCTATCATAAGGTTTGTTCAAGCTTGGGATTTAACAAATCAAAGGATTTCCTTGACTCTGAGTGTTAGGCATACAATGGCATGTGCCCAAAAAATAGTAGAAAACCAAAAACAAAACCAATAACCTCAACAAACTCAATTAATCAATCCATAATCGTATTCCCCAACAACGGCACAAAAAATTTGATGTCACCCAAATTATACCTCTAAGTATAACACAGTCGCTTTTCAAAAATTAAACTAATGAGGTTGGGGACGATCCCATGAGGAATAGGTCAAAAATCTCTCACGATCTTGCTGATGTAATTGGAAATTAGAGAAAGTAATAGGGGGTTTTGTAAATATAATAGTAACAATAATAATGCTGGTTGATTAGGATTGTAATGAGTATGAGAGAATCACTATCATTGTGTTCCCCCTAACTTTTTAACACCACAGGCTATTTGTTCTAGTCAAACTATCTTGGTGCCTTGCATGCAAAATCTAACATGTTATGTATCACCTAACTATCTGTCGACCTTGGTTTGGGTAACTTTTACTCATCTCCACTAGGTCTCAGAGTGTCATATTACTAACACTTATTGTTGATCTTAGATTAACTATCTCCTTCCAGTCATAAGTAAATTAGATGAAGATTGATAGCTTCAAATTACTAGTACATAGATTTACTTCATTCGAGAGACTCGTCAATCAATCTTGACTAGAAGCCCTTCATTGGTGTATCTTTAGGTGCCATAGTACCTGTAAAAAGAATTTTTAGTTCTTGAAATACAATAACGGTTAGTTTAAAGGAGAAAATAGGTATTCTGAGTCAAGGCCTACCTACGGGTTGTAGGTTGTAGATTGTACCTACGGTTCATAGGTTGGCTCATAAGTACCAAACAAAGACTCTAAAATTCAGGGCTTTAAGTCTGATATCTATGAGACCAACCCATGACTCATGAGTTCAACCTATGATTTGTAGGTAGGTCTCGTGGGTTTAACCTCAATTTATTCCCAAGTTGCACTCCTAAATTAGAAAATAATTCCTATTTTATAGACCAATTTAAATCATTTGAAGCCAAGGCACATAACTTAATTTATTTTTCACAAGTGTTTCAAGACATCTTAGAGTTAATCATGTTCTATTATACTCTCAATGTAATCACACGTTTATTTGATTAAAATCAAGTTATCAAGAAAATTAGGGCCATGAAAAGCCTTACCTCGAGTGAAGAATTTGATATTGAAAAAGAACAACTTAGTTATCATGAATTTTTGGCCTTGGATCACACAGGAAAATGAGTTGAGAGGTTATGGAGTGGAAAAGTTTAAATTGGCTTAGCATTTCAAAGGTGGGGGAAGAAATTGGGTTTAGGGTTTAAAATATAAAAAAAATAATCCGTGTTAGGTCACGGATCTAGGTCAGGTCATGGGGGCCCAAACCAGTTTCATTAAAAATTACCCTAAGTTTTAGAGGATACCTACGCCTCAACTAAGGGTTGTAGTCAGTACCTATGGGACGTAGGTAGGATTGTACGACTCAAATGAACCATTTGAAACTTCAAGGATTCAATTTTGATCCCTATGACCTAACCTACGAGTTATAGGTTGTATCTAAGAGTCGTAGGTTGAATTTTAGAGACCCAAATTTTTCTTCTAATTCCAACGGCTCAACTTACATGTCGTAGATTAGACTTATGACTTGTTATTTAAGTTGTAGGTCCAGTTACCAGGACTTGTCTAAATTTTGGCAATTTTTACCATTCATTAGTTACTTCTCCATGCTTCATATATTACAAAACAAAAACATCGTGAACACTAAGACCTTGGGCTTCCTTCCAAATAGTGCTTGATTTAGCATCGCCGCATGACGTGGCTATGTTTGGTACTCAGACTATACCAATAATACCATGGGTTTCCTCCCATGAAGTACTTGATTTAATGTTGTGGCACAACTCAACTCCCTTGGCTACTTCGACTTCGCCAAGGCTTAAATTCTTACACAGTTTCAACTCTTCCATGTTTCCCATGTAAAGCTTAATAAGATGATTGTTTACCTTGCATGGGGAATCCCCATGTCACTGTATCTCAATCGAAACATGTGGAAATACTCTTACCACGAGGAATGGTTCAAACCACCTACACTTTAACTTTCCACAAAAGAAGCAAAGTCTCAAATTATATAACAAGACCTTATCACTGGGTTGGAATACCTTTTTCTCAATTCTCTCTTCATCATGAAATTTCATCTTCTCCTTATACAAGTCTGAACTTTTATAAGCACTGAGGTGAAACTCATCTAACTTATTCATCTTGTCCGTCTCTAGTATGCAACGTCACTCCACTAAAAATTCAGCTTCTTCAATGCCCATAGTGCCTTATGCTGAAGTTCAACTGGCAAGTAGTATGCCTTATCATACACAAGCTGATAAGGTGAGGCACCTATGGGTTTTTTTTAAGTTGTTTGATAGGACCAAAGTGCATCATTTAACCTTATCACCAGTCATTCCGATTGTCTTTCATAGTCTTTACCAAAGTAGACTTGATCTCCTGAATGGACACCTCAACTTGCCCATTTCCTTGTTGATGATAACGTGTTGCCACCTTATGTTTCACTTCATATTTCTCAAGTAAGGAGTTAAACAGATTATTGTAAAATGGGACCCACCACTATTGATTATAGCTCATGGATTACCAAATTAAGAGAAATTATTTTCTTCAAAAATGTCGTAACACTTGAGAAGCACAATTATTTCCACCCACATAGACACATAGTCAACTATCACCAAGATGTACTTCATACCATGTGAACTCACAAATGGACGCATAAAGTCAATACCCCATACATTAAATATTCAAGCTTAAGAATAGGTGTCATGCGGAGCACACGCTTCCATGAGATATTGCCCTGCCTTTGGCACTTTTCACAGGCCCAAGCATAATTATGTGCATCCTTATAGATCGTCAGCCAATAGTAACCACATTGAAAGATATTATGGGAAGTGTGAGTATCTGTATGGTGACCTCCTATCTGGAGATGAATAATAGGCCTCCAAAGTACTCATCATCTTAACTTTGAGAATACACATCTAGATCACACCATCCATACACATCTGGCATAATTATGGCTCATTCCAAAAAAACTTACGTACCTAATGCATAAATCTTTTTTGCTTCTAAAACGACATGTCTTCTGGGATGAGGTCACTTGCCAAATAGTTGGTAAAATCAGAAAACCAAGGGATTAAGTCTTGTGATGCTACCAAGATGTGTATATGTGGAAAAGTATCATTAATCTCAATCTCTTCCCCTGGTTTAATGTAACACCCCAAGAACCTTTCCCGAGAGGTCACATGGTGCTCAAGGCCACACGTGGCCTCAAGCTAACCCTCTAAGTCTGTCATTACTTTTAGAACTCATTATAATGCAAATCATGCAAATATAAAGAGCAATAACCATGTCATGAACATACTGAAACACGAAGTAATACTTCCCTGTACAAACAAAATACTAAAATCTCTGTACACGCTGGTACACTAGTATGACAAATCCTCTACTACATAAGACTGAGGAACCATTGGGACAGATCCCCAACTAACTCGTACTGAACTGAAAGTAAAAAACCATTTATTAACAAGACAGGATCGGAGACACAGGTCCTCGAACCATGAGGACGCACCAACTACAGAAATGTAGATAAAGGTACTCAAAGATCACTATCGCTGCTGAGACTGAGCACCTGAACCTATATCATGAGGAAATATAAAATATAAAAGAGTATGGGAGTCAGTACTTAGGAATGTACTGAGTATGTAGGGGTGGATGCAACATTTTAAATAATATCATAAATGTAAAAGAAAATCATGCATACTGACAATAATAACTCTCTTCTCTTGAATTATCTAAAACATCACTTTTGTAAGTCATCAGTAATAACATATGCTTCAGAAATCTTAAAAATTATTTAACTCAACTCGAACTCTTTGACTCATGAATTAGAGTGACTCGATAACTCATGGTACTTAGATCATTATGGACGTGGGAGTTTCTTATAACCGACATAACTACACTATATGAGCCGCATGCAGTCTAATGTTTTGCCCTCCTAAGGAGAGAACCACATATTAGTGGGGGTGTCGTACTCTTGCCAAGGATTCCAACCTCAATATTGTTATCACAATCCCATACTCTGCCTCTGGCCCACAATTATCAACATCAATCCTATGGTGGCACGTAGTTTCGAGGAACTACCACATTTCCCACTCGGTGCTAAATACTTCTCCCAGACTCAGCTTAGAACACATAAGAAAATCCACCTTAATCAATATCAACTCATGGGTCTATTTTAAAGACCAAAACATAAATATATATCTTATCTGCAAATCATAAACATCTTGTGGATTCCTAACCCGACTCAACTCAACACATTCTTTCTCAACATCAAGTACATTTGCTTTTTGAATCATTTTCAAATATCAAATCTTCAAGGAAACATCATAGGTTTCATTCTTGACTTTCAATCTCAAATATCGATACATATTCAATAGTCAAATTCCTCATGGAAAGGCATAACTCATGACACTTGTCTTAAATCGCTTAGAAATCATCAATACGTAATGACAATATACAACTCGTGGAATAAATTCTCAATTTAAGAAACGTGATGTTGAAATAATCATAAATATCAAACTTATTCAACTCAAATCTCATAAATCATAAATAAAGAAATTCGGGTGTAAAACCACTTGCAAAATCATGTAAATCAATAATAGAAAGTAAATCTTTAGGCACAACAATGAAAGGAGTGTTCTTGTTCAAACCCCACATACATTGGTTTATAAATTTTTTTTTTGGAGATGTAGAAACTTGTTTGGAACTTCTTCCTTACATTTTTGAGCTAAGATCCTTGATGCCTTTGAATAGGGGAGCTTAATTCTTGGACAACTTGGAGAAATCTATGGAAGATCCTTGAATTTCTTGGAAGGAGTTTTGATTTTTGGGTTGAGAGAAAACCCTAGTTTTCTAGAAAATTCTTGGAGAAATTGAAGAGAAATAAGAGAAAAATGATCTTCTCTTTACTACTTTGATGTATATGTAAGGCAACAAGGATCGAAAATGACAAAAATGCCCTTTTGAAAAAGCTAAAATTTGCTGATCGGGGCCTGTAATATTCGATTTAACAGTCCATCAAGTCTTCTGATAGTCCACCAGTTCGTCCGTCACTCGAGTGCCAAAACTGGAACATTCTACCTCGACGTGAAGGTCGAAGTGATGGTCCGTCAGGAAACTGATGGTCCACCAAGTTGTCCATCACTTGAGGTCCAAAAATGAGACATTCTGTCTCGACCTGACGGACCCCTTGACAGTCCATCAACCTTTTGACGGTCCACCATCTTGGCTGTTACACGGTGACCAGGAAGAGAGGTTACTACCTTGCCTTGATGGAACACTTGAGGCTCCACCAAGGACCTGACAGTCCGCCAGGTCGATCATCAGACCTGGGTTATCCGATATCGCTGAGTAAAATGGCTATAACTCCCTCGTCCGAAGTCGGATTTCAATGAAATTGGTATCGATGGAAAGCTTATTAAATGCTCTACATGACAAAAAGTCATACATATCAACTCAAAGGACAAATTTAGGCTTAAGAAATGATCGGGGTATTACATTTAAGAATTGAGTACTCTTTTAGGCAGGATAGATGGTTTTCAGTGTCCTTCCAATCCTTTACCTCAAAGTCAACTTCTTGAAGCAATATTACCTGTCAAATCAATATAGGCTTCGCATCCTTTTTTTCCATAAGGTATGTAAGAGCAACATGATCACTATGCAAAATGACATTGGTACCAATCAAATAGGTCCGAAATTTTTCAAAACCAAGCACCACCATAAGCAATTCATGTTTAGTAACTATGTAATTTTTCTATGTGAAGTTAAGTGCTTTACTAGAATATTAAATGATATAAAGTATCTTCTCGTGTCATTGGGCTAGGAATTCTCCTAGGTCCAGACACTGGCATTACACATCACCTCAAATTATATGGTCCAATCCAGAGAGACAATAATAAGAGTTAAGATTAACCTCTTTTTAAGGCACTGAAAAGCCTTGAGACAAGCATCATTAAAAACAAACTTCACCTCCTTCTCTAACAACTTGCATAATGGATTTGCAATTCTAGAGAAGTCCTTGATGAACCACCTTTAAGAATATGTATGACCTAAGAAAATTTGAATAACTTTCACAAAAATTGATGGGGAAAATTTTTCAATAACTAATAAGCCTTGTTGACCTTTATCTCCTTCTTTGAAATTTTATGCCCAAGAACTATCCCATCTTTGACCATGAAGTGAACCTTCTCCCAACTCAAAGAAAGGTTACACTCTTCACATCTTTGTAATGTATTATCCAAATGTGCCAAACAATCATCAAATAAGTCAGTCACAATAAAGAAATCATCCATGAAGACCTTTATAGTATCCTCCACCATATAAAAAAAGAAAGACATCATGTAATGTTAAAAATTAGTAGGAGTATTACAAAGACCGAGGGACATCCTCTTAAATGTAAATGTACCATATCTACAAGAAAAAGTTGTCTTCTCTTAGTCCTCAGAAGCAATAAAAAATTGATTATACCCCATATAACCATCGAGAAACCAATATCAACCTCTACCTGCGAGAGGGTCTAACATTTAGTCCATGAATGGTAATGAAAAGTTATCCTTCTGCGTCTAAGTATTCAAATAACAATAATCCATGCAAAATCACTATCCTATGACTGCTCTCATGGGGAACTAACTTATTATTTTTATTGGTGACCACAGTGATCTAATTCTTCTTTGGTACACACTGAATCGAGCTCACCAACTTGTTATCGGCAATAGGTAAACCATATTTGTATCTAAGCAGTTAATGATATCCTTCTTTACCACCTCTTGCATAGGTGGATTCAGACAACATCAATGCTTAATTCTACCCATCGACTCCAGTTCAAACTGAATCTTATGAGTTAAAATTCCAGGTAGAGTTTTTATAATATCAATAATAGTCTAACCAATGGCCCGTTTGACCTTTGCAACACCAAATCAAGGCCTCAACTAGTGATTCTAAAAACTTAGTTGCAATAATAATCAGAAAGGTATTGTTAACCCCTACAAATATGTAACATAAATGAGAGGGGAGAGCCTTTAATTCCAAAACCCTTGGATCCTTAATAGATTGTCTCGGCCGAGGGGTTGCCCTGTTCTTCAAATAAAGATCCAACTTATATGGTTCATAAGTATAAGAACCTATGCTAACAAGTGCACTAACCATCTCAAAATATTCATCAATGCCATCACCATCAAAATTCATGATCACTACTTTAAGTGCCTTAACACTAAGTATCTCCTCAATGGGTGCAACCAATGCATCCTCATCTATGGTGTTTATCATAGAAACTACCCATATATCTTTTGGTGTTCTCATCAACTGACACATATTAAAAGTGAACTATTCATCATTAAGTCTAAATTTTATATGTCCCATCTCCATATCAACCAATACCCTTACCGTGGATAGGATTGGGCTTCACAAGATGATAGGACGTCAAAATCTACCTTACAATTGAGAATCACAAAGTCAAGTAGGAATATGAATGAAGAAACCTTCACTAACACTTCACAAAATATACTGATTATCTTCTTCATAGTACGGTCGGTTATGAATAGTCTTATAGAGGTTGGTTTAGATGACCCTAACCCCAACTACTTGTATACAACCAGTGGCATAAGATTAATACTAAATCCTAGATCACATAATGCTTGTGCAAAATTGAAGGACCCAATAGTACAACAAATAGTGAAATTTCTAAGATCTTCCTTTATCTCAAAGAAATATCGCAAAGAAATTGCACGACAGTGATGCATATTATCAGCGAGCTTAAGCTCACTGTCTGCTTCATAGTCATTAAATACTTGTGAATTTTGTATAGCCAGGAATCTACTCTAAAGTTTTTGCAAGAGGGATATTCACAGATAATTTCTTCAATATTGGCTTAAATTTTTGATATTTTCCTTTTACTTTTTTCTTCAACCGTTGAGGAAAAGGTAGGGGAGGTCATGGAATGGGCTTCAACACTTGCGCGACATCCTTACCCTTCCCTTTATCATTATCAGCTCGTTGCTCTATAATTGTTAGTTTCTAAGATGCCTCACCATTAGTAGCCACCTTATCAATTTCAGTCTCGAGCGCATCATCAATATCCACTGTATTATTACCTAATCAACCATAACATAGTTGGATCAATAGTATCTTTACCACTTTGAGTGGTGATAGTAAGGTACTAAATGCCATTTTATGGTATTTCTACGAAGAGTACCTAGTGGATGTTACTTCAATGTATTCGACATCTTCCCAAATTGCTGCTCAAGTTACTTGATTACACTTGTATGCAATTCTACTTTCTGGCTTAGTCCTGATATGTTTTCCTAATATCTTTAAGGAAACTCTCTTGGTTCTCTAGACCCTTAACCAGCTAAGAAAGAAATGTATCCATTCTCAAGTCAGCATCACAGTTCACCGATGGAACATAAAGACCACTGTCCTGACCCAAAATTCAAAGATGTCATGATGGCACAAGTCACAACAAAACTTGACAAGTAAGCCTAATACCCTAACTAATACACAAAGGGGAAAAATATAATAATAACCTCATGGTAAGGCTTCTAGAACAAAACTGAACTATATAAATATAATAAATGTGGAAAGAAGCATAACAATATATCCATAACTCCCAAAACAAGGTGTCAACAATGTAAGAACATTCTAGTACAACTCAAATCCAAATGAAATACATAAGATATCCAAATATAAGAGAAACTCTATCTCTAAAATGAAAATAAAGACGTAGATTATAAAGAAAGGTAGTAGAAGACATCCAGAGGCCTAAAATTCATCAATTACCTTGAAAGCTCCAACAATCGCCTGAGTCAAGAAATGTGGGGCACACTCGAATTTGAATCTGCACCGAAAGGGCACACTAGGAGTGAGTACAATCCACTTGTACTCAGTACATATTATAGGCTGATCGAGCAAAGTAGAAAATAAGGTATACAAAATACACACTAAGGGCACATCACCCTGTAATAAAAAAATGTCCTATAATAGTAGCCCATGCCACTTACACTAATAGTTCTAATATATATATATATATATCGCATAAATACAATAATAATCAAGTATAACACAAGTATACATTATATCACATGCAAGTATAAATAGAGAAGACCATATATATAGAGGATGACCAAGTATAAGTAATAGGATATAGAGCAAGTAGACATAAAACAAGTCATTATGAAAATCAAACACAACATCAGTCACAAATAAAGCAATTCAGTATATAAGATGATGCTGATGCTGATGATGATAATGATGATGTAAGAGGTTGGCACAAAGCCTTGCAATTGGCAGACAACCTTCTGGTTGGCACATAGTTATTGAGTTATCTCCAATATAATCATTCGAAGAGGGTCCATAATATCTAATATCGGATAAAAATATTTAGTATTTTTCATATTTCCAATATTTATAGTTTTTATAATATTTCTAGTGTTTTCAAGGCACATATATAACATAAGACACAAATTAAGTACACATACATGATCATAAGTAAATATAAAGCAATAAAACAAACAAGTGAAATGGTGTGCACGATGACATGAGAATGATGATATAATGTTGACAACCATTCAAGATGAGTATTTCCACAACCAATCTACATGGTGTATTTACACAAGCAATCCATGTGATGTATTTCTATGATCAATCACAATGTTACAATTACACAACCAAATGAGCCAATATCCACTCACTATTTCCTCTATCCATGAATTTTCCATATAAATCATATGCCCATAAAGTATGAACATACCACGATATGCAAAAGGCATAACAATAGGCATTTCTAACAACACAATAGAATTATTAGCATGTATTCTAGGATATCAACATCACATAATTCCCCACACGGTCACACATATCACATAATATCTCAGATTCAACAATTACATCATATTTAGGCCCCCACATGGGCATTATATAATAGTTGTTTTCATGATTAGTTCCCACCTTGAATATGTATTTTGGTATATAAATTAACTACCTAGCCTAGTCTGAAGAGTTAAGTCATTAACATACCTCAAAGGCTGGAACCAGTCTGCTACACTTTAATCCCAATTCTTACTCCTCATAAACAATCCCAAAATCAACTATAACCAAGAAATATAGAATCTACACATCAAAATAAACCCAAAGATACCCATATTGACTACTCTTGATTCAGGGTCAAAATGAACCCCAAAATGGGTTTTCAAAACGAAGGGCAAAATTGTAACTTTACTTTAAAAATGCATTATCCATATTTTTAGGAATCTACAGCTAAAAACCAATCCAAATTGATTAAAAAATAAGGTTCAAATCAAAGAAAAAATATTTTTAGTCTTTATCGAGTAAATCCTTTGAAATCCGTTAAAAATTCAAGAATTTGAAGATGAAATTGAGGAAAATAAGTAATTATAGGATTAGGAACATTATTCAATTAAAAGAGAGTGAAATTTAGGGATAAATCAAGTAATAAGGTTTTTGTAGTTTTTGAATAATTAATACAAAATAAAATTTAGAAAAGGGTGAAATATCACCTTAAATCCACAAAAGAATCAAGAAATAAAGGTTAATCTAGCTTCCCAAGAACACACAAGATTCACTTTTAAACTCTCAAACTATTTTAGGATTTATCTCTCAAAAGGCAAGGTAAAAAATGAGCTAAAATCAGCTAATAGAAGCCATCACTCCAGGTTATCAGGTGCAATAGAGCATAAAATGCATCCCTCTCATATAATTTACCCATTTAAGGCATAAAACTCATGCACCAAATGCATTTTATCCTTTGTTCACTAGTTAAACTGGAGCATCAGATTTTTAATTATAAAGCATACTTCGACAGAGTGTCCGAGATATATTTAGTGTCTGCTATACGCAAACGAAATCTGTAACCACACTAAATTCGATGTTTCAGACTTAATGGAGATATTAGATTTTTGAAAAAACATCATTTTCACAGAGTTGACCCCAAAAATCTAAAATCATAATTTTCCAAATCGAGGGTCGAAATGAGATTTAAAAGTTATAAAACCCAACTAAATATGCTCCCACCCTAAAATATATATTTTAGATCTACTACATAGTCCGTTCAGTCATTCATCACACGGATCAAAATATAACCACATAAGTGCATAATAAGGCTCTTGAAGCCTCCAAAAACCATAATATCTTACAGAAGGCACCAACATGCATCGAGAACCATGCAAATCACCCTTATACCCCAAAAATACCATAGTGCAACCATGGGGAGGGTTAGGATATTCATTTCATATAAAAATACATATTTCATTAAATTTTAGGTTATTATAACCACTTTTCTCCTTATAACCATCATTTTTCCTCTAGACACCATCACACTCCCTACTCCTATCTCTATAGTAGTTTTGACCTTGAATCCTTTGACTTAAGTTACAAATATCTTGGTTAGACCCTTGAACCTTGGCTCAAAAACTTGCCATTTTTATATCAAAGTACTTTGCCTCTTTTTCAGAATCAGACTATTCATATTTACAAGTCTAGGCTTAAGTACCCACTTAATTTGCCTTTTCTGCTTCCACAACTGCAAATTACTTATTAATAAACCTAATCTCAGTCCTCAGCTATGATATATCTTGATCCATTATCTCATCCAATGAGCTCGAAACTCCAATCACATATGTATCGACTGATCTATCTGTCTCTCGAGTGTGCCACTCTCGGTTAGTTTTAGTAATCTGGTCTAAGATTTTTAAAGCTTGATCTCATTAAATACTTATGAAATCTCTCCCTATAATAGTATATGTTATATCATTGGTATTTGCATTCAAGGCTCTGTAGAATATCTCAAGCATGTTCCTCCTTATAATTTTGTTATTTGGAACATTCACCAGCTTGTTCATTAAACTTAACCATGTATCATAAAGTGCCTCTGAATATAAATATCAAAAACTATAAATCTCTACTTTAAGCTATAGCATTCTAGAGGGTGGGAAGAATTGGTCCAAGAACTGTATTCTCAACTCATTCCAATTGGTAATAGATCTACGAGTTAGCTCTCCTAACCATAACATTTCCTCTCTTGTAAGAGAGAATAGGAACAACCTGAGTGATAGAACTTTCTAACTTACCCCTGATAGATTGTACAAAATATAAATTCCCATAATGTTCCTAAGGTGCATGTTTAAATCATCAGTTGGCAAACCAGGAAAAACTCCCTTTAAATTCAGCAACTGGATCATTGTGCTCATAATATAAAATTTTCTTCCATGGGGAAATTCTGGAGGAATGATAGGACCTGTCTCAATTGGTTTAACATACCGTAGATCTTTTTTTTCATAATCATAAACTAGAAAATATTTATGAATTAAAGGTTCAACTCTATTTCTTCTACCTCTATGTCTGTCGATACTACTCGACAATCTTCCTCTTTTCGTCAAGCCCTTTCTTCAGCACATCACAAGTTCTAACCTAGAATTTTCTTTGACTATTAATCGGGCATTGGTTTGCTTGGCAGTTTCTTAAACAAAACGTTGTGGTATCCAATTCAATGTTTTTGGGTCATCATGAACCCCTTCATGTTGGGTTCTTTGATCTTACTCTTTTACTCTTTATATTTTATGATTCTATTATAAGATTTATTCAAGCTCAGAATAAAAAAAATCAAGGTATTTCCTCAACTCTGAGTGTTGGGCATACACCAACGTATGACCTAGAATAGTACACAAACAAAAATCTACAAATGAAACCAACAACTTCAACAAACTTAATCAAGTAATCCATAATCTTTTTCCTCGACAATGGTACCAAAACTTGATACTGCGCAAATTATAACTCAAAGAAATTATAATATGGTCTCTTGTCAAATATAGAACCCAACCAGCTTGGGGTTGATGCCATCAAGAATAGGTCAATAATTTATCACGAGATTGGTGATGCAATTAGAAATTGAAAAAAGTGAAAGAGGGATTTTACAAATATAATAGTAGTAGTAACAATGTTGGGTAAATAGGGTTGTTACCAGTATGAGACGATCACTAGGATTGTGTTTCCTCTCACTTTGTAACTCCACAGGCTTTTTGTGCTTGTCAAACTATCTCGATGAGTTGAATGAAAAATCTTACAAGTTAATTTATCACCTAATCATATCTCGACCTTGGTTTGGGTGAATTTCATTCATCTCCTCCCGGTCTCATATTTTGCATTACTAACCCTTGTTGTTGATCTTAGATTAAATATCTTCTCTCAATATTAAGCTAATTAGATGAAGATTGATAGCTTCAAATTATTGATATGATTTCATTTTCCTAATATCTACCTCTTTTTCAAGCAAGAATCAAATACCGTCAAGTTTTTAATATTTGCAACTATCAAGAAAGCAATCAAAATTAAAGAAATTCCAATACTTACAAGAACACCAATTTAGAATGACTTTTCACTAAAGTTACTTTGTTAATTAATCAGGCTTACCATAATCTGTAATGCCTAAGTCTGTACCCAAGATGCTACACTATGCTCATAATCTCGAGGAACCACAAGCTAACATATGACTGGTACCTATAGCGATAACTGAACAATAATACTAAATAATACGTGGAATTAGGAAAAAATATGCCATAAGGTTCAATTCGTAAATAATACTGAATAATACTAAATACGATATTAAATACCAAAACTGAAAGACAAAATTGAAATCTGAACAACTATTTGAAAACACACTAGTCTGAGAAGCCTCTAAACTGTCTGGACTGTGAAGTTAAAGGGATAAACCCCCAAATAAATCCATCTACTAAAATAAATTGGAACATATACTATAAATGATTAGCACGTCCTTGAACTATGAGGGCTCACAACCATTAAAAAATGCTTAGAGTCTGATCTACTAATGGTGCTCTGGAGCTCGTCCATCGGAACCTATGACATAAGACATCATAGAACAAAAAGCATGTGTCATTACTCTAACTGTACTGGCATGCTCAGTGAGGTAGGCTAAAATGCATGGGTTCATATGCATGAACAATAATAGCTAAATAATATGAGTATGACTGAATAAGAGTACATGCATGAATACGTATGCTGTAACTGAAATCATGATAACACTAAACACTGAGTCTGAATACTAATCAACTAATTAATTAGGTAACTGATAATATACTACTGATAACTAGATGATAGTATCTGACAATCCTGAATTCTGAGGAACTATACTGAGTTTCGTACTGAGCTGAGTTGGGTGACTATATTTGATAGCCCTAAATCTATAGAAGTAAACTGAGTTCTATTCTGAGACTGAGAGTAAAACTGAGACTGTGGGATGTAATCATCTAATCGACATACCCCTTTTCTAATTAATTTGGGGTCCAACCTATAACCCCATTTAGAAGGGTGTTAATACCGTGCCACGGGTAAGGACAAGCTATAAGTTAATCCTCTCTGGCAGGAAGAACTTTCGCCAACCCTCACAGGAAGGATAACTTGGATGAGAAGTATCAATCATCATAATGTCTGGCAGGAAGATATCTTAACTTATGTTGGCTACATAGTTTTGAAATACAGGGATTGCTACTAAGGATTAAACCCTCAGCTGATAGGAATGCCTCCATCCCTGGGTTAACTCGGTAGTGAATCCTACTCCCAACTTAATAGACACTGAACTGATTTCTAGTATGTACTAGGTTGGACTTAATGGTTACTGAGATTACTATTTAGTAGAGCTGAACTGAGTTCACTGAGTTTTGTTGACTGATGGTATACTACTGAATTATGTTAATTGATTGAGTTTATTAAGGTCTGAACTGAATACTTAATTAGACTGGATTATTACTGACTCTACTGAGTTTTTCTGAGTTCTGTAACTAGCTGAGACTACTACTAATCATGACATGAATGATACCATTCTATGACTGACCATGGCTCTAAGTAATCAGCTAAATTGTCGGGTACAGGTACCCCCAGGACTCGATATCATAAATTAAGAGACATGGTATAAACATGAAACGTGAAACTATAAACTTGATGATCATTTATTCATTAGGGAATTTTAACAAACACTTGCATGATTTCATTCTCTTAATAGTTCACATGAACAATTTATCAAACACTTAGAAGGCATAGAACATGCGCATAACACTAACCAACATGTAAGCACACAATTCAATCATCAAATACATTATTTGAAAGCTTTAACATGATCTCATATGGTAAGAAATATAAACCAATAAAATCCACTTAACTCATGGATTTGATACTCAAATAATCATTATAAACATGAATATTATCAGACCCATCATGGTATTCTTGAAATTAATATACTTGAAGTTTAAAAACTGATTCATGGACACCAAGTGTGGAAGAGACCCTTGGATGAACACTTCACATACATTGTTGAAGAATTTCTGAAAGTTTATGGTTTTATCTTGAGTTCTTGATTTGAAACTTGAGCACCTACGGTTTCGTTCTTAAGCTAATTGGAGAATAAATGAGTAGATTTGCTCTCCAAAGGGCTTAATTTCATGTTTTGGGGGTTGAAGGACATGGGGAAAAGACCCAAATACCCCCAAGAATGCAGACTTTTAATGACTAAAAACTGGGCTGCCGATGCGTAGGTCGATGTGATGCATTAATGCCATCGACATGATAGCCAATGCGTTGCGCCATGTTCGAGTTGATTCACTGGAATTGGACTTTGGTAGATAGAGAAAATATTAATCAATGCGATATTCGATGTAGTTCACAAAAATCACGTTGATCAATTGTTTTAGGATTCCAAAGGAGCTTCAGACAAAGTCCAAAAAATCTAAAACTTGTCCGAAAATACCTACAGACATTCCTGATCATTAATCAACCTAAACATCAATATTTAATATACGTAAAGGTCACAAAATAATATTACCAACCTTCGTAGGCAAAAATGACACTAAGTCTGAGCACTTAGCTTAAAATATTCTAAGTCTGGGACCCCTTAACAAGCCAAAAGGACTGAATTAAGCTTAGGATTTTGTAGGATCTTACATTATATCCCCTTCGGAACATTCATCCTCGAATGAGACTGCTGAGAATGATAATACTGATAGACTTACTTACTTAATCGACATGAACATCTAGAACATGACTATATAACTGATATTATTGGTATTCTGAATTATCATACTGAACATTCATATCTGATGCATGAGTATAATTAAACATGATTCATAAATGCATGACTGGAATTACTGATAAATTGAATCTATATGCTGAACATGCATATCAGATGCATGGATACATGATTGAACTGGCGCATGAACATATAACTGAACATGTAATATTAACTAATACCAAGCTTGCAACTAAAATCTGACTATGAAACTGAATACGCTTAAGAAAAACTGTTACCTTAAGATGAGTCTTGATTAGTGGAGAATGGATAAGGATACTTGGTTTGCCTGTCTGTTCTGCTACCTAAGTAGCTCCGTTAATGGACTGATTTCACCAAAGAACTTTGACTAGAGGAACTTCTTTGTTTCTCAGTCTACGAATCTGATAGTCAAGGATTTAGTCTGGGATCTCTTCATAAGAGAGGTTGTTCTGAATATCTATACCCTCAACAAAAAATTGGTAATAGCCAGCCAAACCTAAGAAACTCCTAATATATGATAGAGAGATAGGCCTAGGCCAGTTTCTTACTGCTTTTTTCTTTTGGGGATCAACTCTAATACCATCACCGGAAATTATATGGCCAAAGAATGCTATTGACCTTAGCAAAAATTTGCGCTTAATGAATTTGGCGAATAGCTGATGGTTTCTAAGAGTTTGCAATATTATTCTGAGATAGTCTGCATGATCGTGCTCACTACGGGAGTAAACAAGAATATCATCTATGAAAATTATGACTAGCATGTCCAAGTACTTCTTGAACACATGGTTCATTAAGTCCATAAAAGCTGCTAGGGCATTAGTAAGACCAAAGGACATGACAAAGAATTCGAAGTGGCCATACCGAGTTCTAAAAGCTATTTTTAGGATGTTATTTTCCCTGACTTTGAGTTGATGATAGCCTGATCTGGGGTCTATCTTAGAGAAATAACTAGCACACTGAAGTTGGTCAAACAAGTAATCAATTTTGGGGAGTAGTACTTGTTCTTGACCGTAACTTTATTCAAATGGCAGTAATCTATGCACATTCTGAGAGAACCATCTTTCTTACACGTGAATAAAATTGGTGCTCCCCATGAGGATACACTAGGTTTGATGAATCCCTTATCTAAGAGATCCTTTAACTATTCCTTTAATTCTCCGAGTTCTGCTAAAGCCATTCTATATGGCAAAATAGATATGGGATGAGTATCTGGGAGAAGATCAATTTTGAAATCGATTTTCCTTTTGGGAGGAACACCAGGAAGATCTTCGAGAAACACATCTGGGAATTCACATGCTACTAATACTAATTTAAGAGTAGGGTTTCTGATCTAGAGTCCTGGACTCAAATAAGATGGTAGACACATCCGCTAGATAACATTTTTCTATCCCAAAGGTAAGAAATAAGTTGACCCCTAAGTGCTAAAGTACTACCTTTCCATTCTAGGATGAGTTTATTCAAACACTGAAATTGTAAAACTGTATTTCTGCAGTCGATTGAGGCATAGTAGGAATAAAGCCAATCCATGCTGAGAATAGCATTAAAATCAGTCATCTCAAATTTGAAAAAGTCTGCTGAAGTGAGTTTCTGAGATATCATAATCAGATAGTTCCTGTATACCCACCGAGCTATGATAGATTTATCCACTAGGGTAGAAACTGAGAAGGGTCCTACTAGAATTTTAGGACTGACTCCAAAATAAACTGCTATATATGGAGTAACAAAAGACAAAGAAGATCTTATATCTAGAAAAGAGTAAACATGCAAATGAAAAACATGTAACGTACTAGTGACCACATCAGGAGAACTTTCCTAATCCTATCGGGACTGAAAAGCATAGAGTCTGTTTGGGCACTGCCCACTGGTGGCACTGGAAGAGGTACCCTACTGATTCGGGTGATAGGATTGAGCTATAGAATGGTTATGCTTACTCTGCAAACCCACCTGAGGGCACTTTTTGACTCTATGGCCTAGCTTGAAACATCTAAAACACATATCGCTGTCGGCTCTGCAGATACCCTGGTGGTTTATGCTGCATATCTGGCAAAGGGGATTGGTTCGGGCACTAATCATATTTCCCTAGGTATTAGGGCTTGATGCCTTATCTCAGTTGCCACCTCTGAATTTTGGCACTAGAGCACTGGCTGAGGAAGGAGCTAGAACTAGGGATTTCAGGCGAAACTGAGAATGATTCCCACCCTTTGACTTAGGCTGAGCGAAATTGAAACTACCTATTCTTATATAACTATTCTCACTTTCGTTCTTTTTATTCTTGGCTTTATCTATCTACTGAGCATGGACCATAATCCTAGCTATGTCCATCTCCTTAATAAGAATTACTGTCCTGCACTCCTTGATCATGCTACTAGATACTCCTAACACAAACTTACTCATCTTGGATCTACTATCTGCTATAACATGCGGGGCATATCTGGCTAACTGAGTAAACTTGAGAGAATACCCCTACACTATCATATTGCCTTACTTCAGGTTTATAAACTCAAAAACTTTTGCTTCCCTCAACTCTAGTAGGAAGAACCTATCCAGAAAAGCAACTGCAAACTTCTCTTATTCTATGTACCCTGTATCTTTGGTCCTCTCTGCCTTCTACTGTTTGAACCATAAGTGAAATATATCCTATAATTGATATACGGCTAACTCAACGCTCTCAAAAGCAGTCACCCTCATGATATCGGTAATCTTCTATACTTGGTCAAGAAATTCCTACGGATCCTCATCTGACTTAGACCCAGTGAAAGATAGAGGGTTCATTCGGGTAAAGTCCTGAATCCTAGAATCAGTAGTATTAGCCACTGGGTTGGCTAAAACCATTGTTGGGCATTCATTCTGGGCTGCCACATAATGAGCTAGGGTGGTGAAGGATGCTCTAAACTCTGCATGGAAGACATGCTCGCCCAAAGGATTTGTATGGATAGGCTGAGGGGATGACTGATCTCCCATTCCCCTTTCCTGAGTCCTCTTTAATGGAATATTCTATAAATGGAAGAGAAACTATGATTAGAAAGAGAGTGTAACTAGAGCTCATACTCACTCGCACAATTTGAATACTAAAAGAAGGGAAATTATTCCTAAAACATCACATAGCCTCCTGTCCATAAGTGTGGTGCACAGCACACCCATGCTCAAGACTCTACTAGATGCGGCTTATAGACTTCCTAGGACTCTATTGAACCTAAAGCTCTGATACCAAGTTTGTAACGCCCTGAGTATGTATCCCGGATGCTATATTATGCTCATAATCCCAAGGTACCACAAGCTAACCCATTACTAGTACCTGCTGCTATAATAGAACAATAATGCTGAATAATATACGGAATTAAGAGAAAACATTCCATAAGGTTCAATCTATAAATAATATTTAATGTAGTATTAAATACCAAAACTAAAAGACAAAACTGAAATCTGAATAACTATCTGAAAACACTATATTCTAAAAAGTCTCTAAACTATCTGAACTGCGAAATTGATGGGACAATCCACAAACTAACTCCATCTACTTAAATAAACTGGAACATATACTGTAAATGATAAGAATGTCCTCAAACTATAAGGGCTCACCACTACTCACAAACACTGAGAGTCTGATCTAGTTAGGGTGCACTGGAGCTCATACTTCAGAACCTATAATATAAGACATCATAGTGTGAAAAGCATATGTCAATACTTTGAATGTACTTGTATACTCAGTGAGGTGGGATGAAATACATGAGTACATATGCATGAACAATAATAGCTGAATAACAAGAGTATGACTGAATAAGAGTACATTCATGAATACGTATACTGAAACTGAAATCATAATAACACTAAACATTGAGTATGAATATTGATCAACTGATTAACTGGATAAATGATACTGTACTACAGATCACTAGATGACTATATCTAACAGTCCTAAATTCAGAGAAACTAGATTGAGTTCCGTACTGAACTGAGTTGGGTGACTATATCTAATAGCCCTAAATATATAGAATTAAATTGAGTTCTATTCTGAGACTTAGACTGAAACTGAGACTATGGGAGGTAATCATCTAACCGACATGCCCCTTCTCTAATTGATTTAGGGTCTAACCTGTAACCCCAGTTGGAAGGGTAAAAATACCATGCCATAGGTAAGGATAAGCTGTGAGTTAACCATCTCTAATAGGAAGCTCTTTCATTAACACTTACTGGTAGGATAACTTGAATGAGAAGTATCAACCCTTATAATTTCTGGCAGGAAGATATCTCAACCTATTCTGGCTATGTAGTTCTATAACGCAAGGATTGCTACTAAGGATCAAACCCTCTGACAGGAATGCCTCCATCCCTGGGTTAACTTGATGCTGATACCTACTCCTAATTGAAGAGACACTGAATAAATTTCTAGTCTGTACTGGGCTGGACTGAATGGTTACTAAGATTACTATTTAGCTGAGCTAAACTGAGCTCACTGAGTTCTGTTAACTGATGAAATACTATTGAATTCTTTTAACTGATAGAGTTTACTGAGGTTTGAACTAAATACTGAGTTAGACTAAATTATTACTGACTCTACTAAGTTTTCCTGAGTTGTGTAACTAATTTAGAGTACTACTGATCATGTTGTGACTGATACGATTCTATGATTGATAATGGCTTTAAGTAATCAACTAAATTGTTGGGTACAAGTACCCCCCAGGATTTGATAGAATAAATTAAGAGACATGGCATAAACATGAAATATGTAAACTATAAAATTGATCATTATTAATTCATTGGGGCATTTTAACAAACAGTTGCATGATTTCATTCTCTTAATAGTTCACATGAACAATTTATCAAATACTTGGAAGGCATAGAACAAGCTCATAACACTAACCAACATGTGAGCACACAATTCAATTATCAAATTCACAATTTGAAAGCTTTAACATGATCTCACATGGTAAGACATATAAATCAATAAACTCCACATGAAATTTAGCATAACTCATGGATTTGATATTCAAATGATCATTATAAACATGAATATTATCACCCATCATGGTATTCATGAAATTCGTATACTTAAATTTTAAAAACTGATTCTTGGACTCCAAGGGTGGAAGAGACCCTTGGATGAACACTTCAGATATCTTGTTGAAGAATTTCTGAAAGTTTATGGTTGAATCTTGAGTTCTTAATTTAAAACTTGAGAACCTATGGTTTTGTTCTTGAGCTAATTGGAGAACAAATGAGTATATTTTCTCTCCAAAGAGCTTAATTTTGTGTTTTGGTAGCTAAAGGACATGGGGAAAAGACTGAAATACCCCCAAGAATGCGGTATTTTAATGTCTAAAACCTAGGATACTGACGCGTAGGTCGACGCGGCGTGTTGATGGCATCGATGCGATGGGAAACACATCATGCTATATTCATGTCAATTCACTGGAATTGGACACTGGTAGTTAGGAAAAATATTAATCAATACGATAGTCGACGCAGAGCACCAAGATCGCATTGATCCACTATTTTGGGATTTTAAAGGAGCTTCAAATGAAGTTCAAAAATCTAAAACTTGTCTGGAAATACCTACGGATATTCCTAATCATGAATCAACCTGAACATCAATATTTAGTGGATATAAAGGTCATAAAATAAGATTTCCAACCTTCGTAGGGTAAAATGACAGTAAGTCTGAGTACTTAGCTAAAAATATTCTAAGTCTGCGATCCCTTAACAAGAATAAAGGACTCAATTAAGCTTAGGATTTTGTGGGATCTTACACAATCCTAGTTATACGGTATAGATGCTCATGATTGTAAGACCAAACATAGATTCCATTGATGAAAGCATACTAATCAACTTACAAAGTATAAAAATTAATATCCAAAATGTCAAATTAATTATAAACCCTAAAAACCAAGAACAATATTTCAAAGATCAATCATATATCTCATAACTCAAAATAATCAAAAGTATACAAGGTGCATAAACTGATAATAAAACAACCAAAGGGTATATATAGATATATAGTAGAACCTATCCTAAACAGTGTTAGAAACATGAATTGGAATCAACCCATGAGGTAACTTACAATTTGTAGGTAGGCTAGTAGGAATCAGATATAACTTCACTCTTCAGAACTCCTACCTATGAGGAAACCTAGGGTCGTAGGTTGTACCTACGCCTCGTGTGTAGGTTTGTGAGAATAAAAAATTGCACAATAATCTTCAGAACATCAATTCATATGGCCACCTACAGCTCTTAGGTACTATCCATGAGTCATAGGTTGACTCGTGGGTAGCCTTATCAACAACTTGTCAACCCTTTTTCTCATTATTTGCTTTGAAATCTATATTTCTACAAAAACAACCAAAAACCACATCATGTATAGCAATAATACCTATGTACTTTCATAATTTTCTTGTTTTAAGTATCAAAAATGCCATAAAATCATGGAATATCACGATGCAAAGCCCCCTCCCTAATGTAAAAATACATATTTCTCTTATTAAATCAACAGAAAATTGGTCCATTTACTCTATATAACTTCCCCAATCCATTTTTAAATCCCCAAATGCAACCTAAACTAAAATAATTATTCTCAAATCCATAATTCGTTTTCTCTACAGAAATCCCAAACTTCCAATCCTAAAGTTTCAAGTAGGGTCAAAGATTAAAGTTTCTTCTCATTATTTTCTCAACAAATTCGTCATCAAGGGTAAGTGTTAAATATCAAGGTCAAGTAAGTCTTCATACCAATTTCAATCTAGGGTTCCCATTTCCAAGATTTGATCCTAAATTCAAAGCTTAAGGCTCTCCTACAAGGTTTACTTGTTCTTCGACAAAAGGCATGTTGAACATTCCCTACTTGAACTACTTTTATAAAGTGTATATTTAATTATTATTTATGTATATTTTGGGGATGTTTGAAGTTAGGTTTGAGGATTTTGTTTTGAAAAGCATGATATAAAATTCCCCCTCTTTATGAACAGATGATTAAATCTTTATTTGGGATTATTAGACTAAAATGGCAATTCAAAAATGATGAATCTACATTTCATGAAATTTGAATGTTTTAAGGATGAATATTTAATCCATAAATTTTAAGTCTCTTGAAACTTTGCGTTGCATAAGAAATATTAATATTTTTCGTCCTTTGTGTCATTTAAAGTATGGTATTATGAGAATGTTTTGAAATGATTATGAAAAACTCAATTGTTGTTATGCACATTATTCTAAAGGTGGGATTTTAAAATCTAAAATATTTAATAATGATGATTTTTGGCATGATATGGGTGACTTGCAAGTCTTGGTATGATAGTACCAAATGTGAATGCCTTAATGAAAGGCTTCTTAGATAAATGTTAAGGAAATTATTTTGATTTGGGCTTGAAGTGTGTTAGGTAGTTAACCAAAAAGGTGTTGTCGTTGTGAACAACACAGGGAACTGCATTTAACAATATGGGAAGGGGAGATGTCTTGTCCTGAAAAATAAAACATTAATGTATGCTTTATTTACGCAGTAGTGTTACCGTTATATAGATTATATGAATGGCCAATAATGTTATCACGATCTATTCAGCAAACATGGATTGACTCCCTTCCAGTTGGGTATTAATGGAACCATATAGCTTGTGGGTTACTAGATATCGATGAAAACTACATAGTTTAAAATTAAAGGTCTTAAATTAAAATTAAAGATCTTAAAGTCATATGATTTATATTATGTTTTAAGTCACTTGTTTCTTATACCCTCCATGAGACGTTTATATTTTGAGTTTCATAAACTTTTATATAAATTGCTTTTGTCCCTTTCCTTGGTTTGCATGCTAGTACTCATCGTATTGACCGTCCCTGGATACTACATTATTTAATGATGTAGGTTAAAAATTATTTTCTTATGGTTCTATGCAGCACTAGGACTCTTACTCCCTCTTTCTCTCTCGGGCATCTGGTAACAAGTGGTGAGCCCTCCATCCTTCATAAGGCATTTGGTATTTTTATCCATATTTTCATTTTTATCTTATTATATAGTATATTCAGGGCCATTTTCTGGCTTAGGAGGTTTTACTTTTAATGTTAGAGGCTTCATAGATTGAGTTAGACATATGTTTTACCTCATATTTCAAGACTTGGATACTTTTGTCATTATGTATATTGAACTTCATATCGTGTGGGTCTATTCTTGAAACTTTAGCGATGAATATGCTTATTATGTAGTTCTAAGGGGTCATGTTGGGCCTTCATTACTTTGGGATGCCCATCATGGCCAAACCCATGACTCGGGTTATGATATTTTTAGTACTAATTATGGCTGTTTTCTGGTGAAAGGGATAAATTTGGTAATAATTAAATGGGTATTAATTATTAATGATTAATTTACTCTTGAAATTTGTTAATATACCAATGTATCCATGGAATTGGTAGTTTTAGGTAAATTACGGAGGAACAACCATAGAACATGAAGGAAACAATCATGAATTTGACATTAAGAGTTGGTGTGAGTTCCCAAAATGGTAGGTCATTTTATTAATTATGTATTTATATGAGTGTTCAATACCAAAAGAAAGCAAAAATTGCACGAAATAGAAAAGTTCTGTGTTAGAGGAGTTTTGCAAGCTTGTTTGAGGTACGTGATGGTATTGTAGTTTAAATCCAATTTGTACTGTATGTTTATGTTAACTAATTTGTATTGTGTCTTGTTAGTGCATGTTGTTGGTGTGGTCAATGCAAAAAATTTTATGTTGTTGTATGATTTTAACCTACCTCATAGATAAATGTGGAATGTTTTGGAATTTTTAATATTCTCATGGGTTATTCATAAAACAAGGTTGGTAGACACTTGTATTTAAGATTTAGTACATGGATGAAAATTATCCCCCATAGGTCATGACTAGATGGTAGATGTATTATCCATAGTGTGTATGCATAATGGTCAGGTGAATTTGATGATTTCATAAGTAAACTAGAGAATATCTTTATACGACTGATAATTCGTAATTTGTTGACTTGTTTTGACTTGGTTTTACTGAACTTGATTTATGATAATATGTTGACTTATTAATTTAAATCCTAAGTGGTTTATGCGATACTTGTGCTGCAATATGTATTATGGTTGAGTATGGATTATCTTGTTTTACTATAACTTAGTTAGGTGTCCATATTCTCATCCCGGGTTGGCCAAATTATCCTAGAAGTAAACTATTTTTTTCTTGTGTGCTGATATTACACCTGCTCTAACTTTTGTGAGTGCAGTGTAAATTTCGGTGGCTGCTACGATACCTACTTGTGATTCTAGCGACTGATTTCAGATTTCAAGGTGAGCGGCATATACGAGATACCATGAGATATTCCCTTTATGACAGTCTTATCTCCGGATTTATCATTTTAAGTTTTGTGTTTTGGTTGCCTCTCTTTCTTGACAATCTTTTATAGTTTTGTTACAGATGACTTTCGATTCCTACGGATGATTATGGTTAAGTACATTGTGTCGCTTTTAGTTGTACTTATGTTTTGATTTGGTTTTGAATTTATTTATTAATGAAGTAGTTCACTGACTTTTCTAAATATTGATTAAAGTTGGTATTTTAGGGTAGATGGTTCTCCCACTAGGTGAATAGTGTGGGTGCCAATCTTGACAAGTTTGGATCGTGACACCTATTATTTGCCACAATGTAATTATAATGTAATTACAAGAGTACTATTTGGTTGCACTAGTGTAATTACATAGCTATATTAAAATATTAAGCCAAAATGTAATGACGAAAAGCTAAAACTTATTTTTTGATAAATAAGGGCCTTTATAAATGATATAAATTAAGAATTTAAGAATATATTATCTCTATATACAAATCAATATGCACATATTTTAAATTAATATTATAAAAAATAGTTGATAAATATTTTTCAAGTTAGTATAATTTTATTTAATTAATCATAAAAACTAAACGTACATGATTTTAAAGAACTTCATGAAATTCATGTTTGATAAAAAGATTAACATTATAAATATATTATCATAAAATTATTCAAACATATTTGAAAAAAATTAGCTCATATTTTAATTCTAACTGAAAAATGTATGACATGCAATGTGAAATAGCAAGTCAATGCTACTAAAGCAAATGATTTGAAATAGAAAAATAAAACATAATTTTTTTTAAAATATTAACATATTACTCTTTTTTTAAATTTCTACATAATTTAAATAAATAAAATTCAAAAACAGTTGTCAGTAACCCCATTCAATAATGAAGTTTACTTTAATTTAAAGATTAGAATATTGAAACAAGTATGCTCAATAAAGAAAATAATTAGAAAATTGATAATGTGAGCAATTTCAAGGAATCTCAAGATCGTAAAGGTTGAAAAATGAGAAGTAGGGAAATTAATTATTGATAATATAAAATAAGAACACTATATTTAAAAAAAAAGAATTTAAAATTATTGAATTAAAGAATAGGAAATTACAATTAACATAAAAGAAGGAAATTAAAAAATAACCTTGTAATAACACCATGTTTACTAGAAATTCACACCTTTTTCTGAGAATTGAAGCGTGTAATTACTACCTTTTGATTACACACATTTACCTGCTAAACAAGTTATTATCTGGTCAAATAAACAAGTCAAACTATAATTACACCCAATTTTACGAGATTCAATTTTTAGTTGACTTACCAAACAAAAGCTAAGGGACATCATATAGGAAGCCCCCAAATTTCCTCATGCAAAATAGTTGAGCAGATATACGCAAACTTGATCTTATTACCTCTTGGTAGGTGCACTCTTCCTTTCTACATGCAACACTTGAGGGATCGAACTTAATGAAATATGTCAGCTGCATACAAGTTGGTTGGCGCACTAATGCTAATAACCAAAGAGGTTCCAGATTCTGTATATTCCTAAATACGATCACAAGAGCACGTAACAATTTATATCATCGTTGTCTAGGGAAATTCTGAAATAATTTAGCAATTAGATGAAATTGAGTCAGTCGTAATAAGAAAATTCAAGGAAATGCTCACCAAAGGAGCCTTAACATGGTATTTTCATTTGACTAAACAATTTTTTTATTTTTTAATGATGGTTGTAGATGCCTTCATAAACTGTCATATTGGAGCTCGTACGGTACAATTGCAAAAAATTGGACACCTTCAAGACAAAGCATGGAAACACGAAGCTGCTCAGAGCGTATGTGGCTCGATTCCAAAAGGAAAGGATGACGTTGTCAATAGTTGACATGACCCAACCCTGGGCCTTATCGTAATGTGCATCCCAAGTTCGATCAGGATCGGAGAACACCCCCATTACCCAACCCAACCTCCATTCACCTTTCTTAAGTTGGCTGAATTTTGAATATACAACAAGATAGAATAAATATCCAAATTCCAGACTCTGGGATAGGTCTATTACCGAGACCGATCCAACCGAGTCCGATCGTCCTATACCAACCATCCAACTATACCAAACCACACCAAACCATAGATCCAATAATAACCAAATAAGTTCCATTACTATAAATAATCTCAACATAAAATACGATGGAATAGTGAGAAATTTTATCCAATGTTGTAGCCCCAATACCAATACCAATACTAAGGCTGCCACTAATACCAAGCCCGACCATACCAATTCATAGTAGTTCCACAAAAGCCTCTAACCAAAAGAATACAAATATTCGGTTGGGACATGGCCCCAATCATAGCAAAAACCAATATCCATTAGTAATCTAGAGTAAGAGATAACATCCATAAAATGGATCCTTCCGAATAGATGGAAGCTCACCACTTCATTCCAAATCTGACCCCCTAGTGTCCAAATACGAAGCAAGAGGGGTAGAACCGCCGGTTCCTATATCGCATAGGGATACAGCCTCCCGAAAATGAGTTAGCGGGTGAACGCTAGCATGAACATAATGCCAATAATAAAACCAAATAAAAGCATTCATATGCACACAAAACACACATACATATACATATATAAGAATTCTTGGAAAAGGAATCGGGTTTAGCATGCCATTTAAAACCATTACCGGGGATATGTAGCTTTATTGTCCTAAAACCACCCACGGGCTATATGGGTTTAGCTCCCCTTACTGAAAGGGCCCCAGTTTGTGAAGTTGCACTACCATAGAAAAGAACCTAGGATGACTAGGACATCCCCCAAAGTATAAAGTGTGACATCATGCACACGGTCACTAGGACTAACCTCATGTCAGCAAACATTTGTTTCCTATTTTGCCACCCCTACCCCCACCCCCCAACCTCCACTTTTAATGACTTTTCTACACATCCCCCTTTAATCTTAACTTAAAATATTTTCCAACCAAACCACTATTTCATTATTATTAACCAAGGATATTAGATAGTGGTATTTTTATACCGACTATAACTTGAAAATATTGTCCTTAACCAAACCTTTTCGAGATCAAGGGATTCCTATGTACCAATAAATTATATTATCCAATTAACTTGGGGGATTCCCATGTACCCCAAAAGTATCTGACCAAGAAAACTTGACCTTCTTCTGAGTCAATTTAGTCAAAGGAGCAGCTATTGCTTAAAATTTCTCCACAAACCGCTGATAATACCACCCTAAATCCAAGAAGCTCCGAATGTCGGTTGGAGTCATGGGTCTAGGCCTCCTTGTAACCACAACCACCTTTTGAGGATCCACCATGATTCCCTCACTAAAAATAATATGACCAAGAAAAGTCACATCGTTCATCCAAAACTCATATTTAGAGAACTTGACATACAACTGATGTTTATTTAAGGTCTACAATACCACACGGAGGTGCTTAGCATGATCCACCTCACTCTTGGAATAAACCAGAATGTCCTCAATAAACACAATGACAAAGATATCCAAGAATTACCTTAAAGCCCTGTTTAATAAATCCATAAATACCGCCGGAGCGTTAGTCAATCCAAAGGACATAACCAAGAACTCAAAGTGCCCATATAGAGTACGAAAAATTGTCTTAGGGATATCCTCCTCCCTAATCCTAAGATGATGATATCCATATCGAAAATCTATTTTATAGAAGAACTTGGCATCTTGCAACTGATTAAACAAGTCATCTATCCTTGGAAGAGGATATTTTTTCTTAAACGTTACCTTATTCAACAGCTGATAGTTAATGCACATTTAAAGAGAACCATCCTTTTTGCGCAAAAACAACAGCGGTGCACCCCATAGGGATACACTAGGATGAATAAACCCCTTATCTAGAAGATCCTTAAAATTCTTTTTGAGTTCCCTCAACTCAGTCGGAGCCATTCTATAAGGAGGAATAGATATTGGAAGAGCATCCAGAATCATATTAATACCAAACTCTATTTCCCTATCTGGAGAAACACCGAGAAGATCATCCGGAAAGACCTCAGGAAACTCATTTACCACCGAAATCGAATAAAAAGAAGGACCCTCAAAGTTAAAATATTTACCCTGGACCAAGTGATAGAGGTAACCCTTAGAGATTAACCTCCAAGCTCTAAGATAAGAATTAAACCTCTCCCTAGGATCTAGGGAACCACTTTCCCACTCTATAACCGGTTCACCAAGGAACCTAAAAACAACTTTATGGGTCCGACAATCCAAGGACGCGGAGCAAGAGTGTAACCAATCCATCCCCAAAATTACATCAAAGTCTACCAAATCCAGTTCAAGCAAAACCTCCAAGGTTTTCCTACCACTAATAAATACCACACATACCCTGTAGACTCTTTTAGTAATAACTGAGTCACCTCCCAAGGTTGAAATAGAAAAAAGATCCGATATCACCTCAGGATCAATTCTAATACATAGAGCCATAAATGGGGTCATATAAGAAAGAGTGGATCCTGAATCAAGAATATAATAAATGTCACAAGAAAAGAGTTGTAACATAATAGTGACGACATCAAGTGATTCCTTAAATTCTTACTGAGATGCAAGAGCATACAACCTATTTTGTCCTATGTCGGTACAAAATGTAGGCAAAAACACCAAAGCTGAACCATTTGGCGCAGGAGCAGAAGATGAAGCAACTAAAGTTTTGACCACTCCCAAAGCTCCCTTACCAATCAGACGATTCTAGAACATATGCCCTCGCTGGCTTTGTTACAATAGCCCTAATAAAGATGACCAAAGAACTTGTAAAGAGGGCATTAAAAAGCTGATTAACCCCTACTCGCCAGAGATTGGAAACCTTTTCCTAAAAATTATCACCACCTTGCGGACGCCTATCACCCAACTGCCTTAGGTAAGGAGCGCTGGCAATAGAGAAGAAACCAAAACTTTCACATTTATTATTCAGCCATTTAACTCCATCCCAACCACCCTGTTATTGAGCAACACTCTACTCAGAAAACCTACTCTTCTTACCCATTCTTTTCCGTAACACTGCCTCTTTCCTCTTTTACTCCTCCACCTTCTAAATATGGATAACCAACCTTAGAATATCTATATCCTTGATTAATAAAATACTCTTTCTTTCAAGGATCAGATTTGAGATAGCCCAAAAGTGAACTTTCTTATTCTCGCCTTTATGTCAACCACCAAATTAGGAGCATACCTTCACAATAGATGGAACTTCAAGAAATATTCCTTGACCGATATTTTACCTTGATTGAGAATCACAAACTCTTCTATCTTTGCTTTCCTCAGCTCTTGAGGAAAGAAATGATCCAGAAAAGAATTAGAAAAATCATCCCACATGGAAAACTCCTCCACATCACCTTTATCCCTATCCCACTCTTTGTACCATTTGTACGCAACATCCTTGAGATAGAAAGTTACAAAGTTTACACCTTCAACATTAGTAGTCTACATCACCCTGAATATCTTCTCCATTTTATCCAAGAAAGTCTAAGGATCCTCCTCCAGTAAAAGTAGAAGGATTCAACTTCAGAAATTGGCCAATCCTTGTGGCCTCAACAGATAACCCATCAAATATATCTTTCTCAGTTTGAGCAGCAATTAATTAAAAAATAACAAGAATAGATTGGAAAAATTCAACATTGGTCACCTTACCTTGAGGAGGACTAGTAGCAACCAGAGGAACTTTAGAAAAATCAAGTATAGGACCCTGAGAACAAGTGTTAACATCTAGGTGTAGGACGTACCCCATCAATATCATACCCAGATTGGATAGAAGAATTTCCTTATGCTCTAGATCATCGGGGCATGATCTAAAATACGAACCAACAAGGATTAGAGAAGATTCCAGGACTTAAGCTCCAAGGTCAAATATAAAATACCAAGAAAGTGAAACATTCCTAAATTCTCTATATCCTCTCTCTTATGAGTAGGGCTCACTATACACCTCTAAAAGAGACTCTAATCGACACAACTTTGTGGACTCCTTATTCACCAAAAAACTAATACTTTGATACCAACTTTACATAAACTGACCCAGGTTATTATTGTAATAGGCGACCCAAGTATGATCGAGATCGAAGACTACCCTCGTTATCCAATGTAACATCATGAGCATATACCCTGGATACCACATGGAGCTTATGACCCTGATAGACCACAAGCTAACGCATGATTGATATCTACTATGTGCACTAAATAGCAATACTGAAATAAATACGGAATTAGGCTGAATTGCCATAAGGTTCAGAATCTAAATACTAATAACTAATAACATTTGGTAAAAATATCTTAAAACTAAACACTATCTGAAATATTCTAGTCTGAAAGCCTTTAACAGAACTGTCTGAATATGGAGTTGATGGGATAAGCCCCCAAACTAACTCCAACTACTGAACTACTGATAAACTATAATTAATCATATCCCCAATAGATGAGGACTAACTACTAAATCTGCAACTGCTGACTTGATCTGTCTAAACACAGTTGGGATCTTGAGCATCCAAACTTATGATATAAGACATCATAGCACAAATAAAGAGTATGCTGTCAGTACATAGAATTTACTGGTATTCTAGAAAAGGTAAGGCTAAATATAAGGGTTCATATGCAAGAACAAAAATCGACCGAATTTCATAGAGTAGAATATAAGAGTATATGGATAACAGATACTACGAAAATCACTGAGTATGCAATACTATAACTATACGTATGGACTATAACTGAGCATTTCTAAAGCTGAGCACTAAGTTTTGATAACTAAGTAGCAAATATCTGAAATTATTGATAACTGATTTACTAATACTGATTGACATTGTCTGATAGACCTAATTTTGTAAAATGAACCAACTTCTAAACTGAAGACTAAAGACTGAAACTATAGGAGATAATCATCAAACCAATATGCCCCAAATAACATAAGTTAATTAAGCTGGGGTCCAATCTATAACCCCAATTAAAAGGGTGCTAAAACACTACGATAAAAGCTAACATCAGCTAGGGAGTCAGTCCTATTTAGTGGGTAACCCCTGAGATCAGTCCTAAACTTGCAAGTGATCTCTGAGAATTTCAGTCCTATCTAACTGGTGACATCTCATAACCTATGATGGCTAAGTAGTTTTGGAACTTAGGGATTATTTCAAGGGACCTAGTCCTAACTAACGGGTGAGCCTCCATCCCTATGCTCGCTCGATTCTGAATCCTACTCCCAACTGAATAGAGACTAAATTTATTATACTGAACTGGGCTGGATTGATACTGAGTCTATTGAGTTTTCCTTAGTTCTATAACGGACTGAGTTCTACTGATTATGACAGGATTGATACTACTCTATAACTGATGCTGGCTCTAAGTAAACAGCTAGATTGTCGGGTATTAAATAACCCCAAGACTGTATAGCATAAATAGAAAGACATAGCATGATCATAAAGGCATAACAATACTTGTTAGCTAACAATGCACTCATTTAGATATTTTATCAAACACTTTATATACATGAACTTGTGCATGAATGGGATCACATAATATCATGTCATGCTTTCACTAGACAACTCACATAAGCATTTTATTAAACACTTATAGGGCATAAGCTTGTACATGTTTGGGACCAAATGATAACATGTCATGATTCGACTATTTTCTTCACATAGGCAATTTAGCAAACACTTGGGGACCATGGATTATTTACTTGCTAATCGCCAACACATGAACATCATGATACATTAATAAATTTGTAAATTCAAGGTTTTGTCAAGATAATCATATATTCATAACACATGCTATTCAATTTTCATGAAACTTGCAATTAATTCATGGATTAAAACCCTACTAATATCATGAACATAAATTCAATCTAATTCAAACATGGAAATCATGAATATGAGATTTTGTATGTTTAAAATGGTTTCTTAGACTTCATGTGTGAAAGGGGCCCATTAATGAACACCTAATATACCTGAGAAGAAGAGTTCTTGAAGGTTTTGGAGGATTTCTTGAGATTGTTCTTGGTTTCTTGGAGTTAGGGTTTTGTATTGTAGAGAAAGATTTTGATTTTGGGAAAAAATTGAATAATGAATGATTTAAAACATTTTTAGGGATTTAATCAGCTATTTGGACGTAATAAAATCAGAGGAAAAGAATAATTTAACCGTAGATGAAACTTTGGATTTTCATTGAAAATTTCCAAAATTACCCCCAGCGGGATGTGGTACAATCGCGTTGGCTCTCTCGAAAGTGGTCTATTAGGAACTGGGCTGATGGCATGATGCAGCGCCATCGCGGTACCTCACTGAATGGGAAACTGGGCCTTGGTATTATACGCTATTATTACAAAGAAACACTAGAAAAGTAACAATTGGGAAATTGGCTGGTGACGCGGTGTAGTGGTATCACGTTGGCTCACTGGAAAATGATAATTGCCATTTGGACTATTTCCGCGATGCGCTGAAGTACCATGTGGAACACTGTTTCACTAAAATGAGTCTAACTCTTCACCCAAGTATCAAATTTCCTACGTAATAGCAGGCTCTAAAATAAAAAATACCAAGTATTTCAAAATTTTTACATGGGTTTACTCATGTACTAAGACTTAAATTAAGCTTGGGAAATAAGGGGTATTATAATATCTCCCTCTTGGGAACATTCATCCTCGAGTGAGACTAATCAAGCTGAGAAATACTGATAGACTGAGTTTACACATTAAACATGCATGACTGGGGCATGACTACTTCCCATAAACTACTGATATGCTGAGTTTACATACTGACTATGCATATCTGGTGCATGAAATACATGACTGAACTGATTCATGAATGCATGACTGAATATGCAACAGTAATGGATACGAAGTTTATAACTATAACTGTATTATAGAACTAACTTAAACTAAAAAAGACCGTCACCTTAAGATGAGAATACTGATGAACCTGAGATCATTTACTGAATATGTATGAATGGGAACATGAGAACATAAATAAGTTTGAAACATGATAAATGAACTGAACACCATGAACTTAACTGATTCTATGAATATATATGCCATGGGAATATTCATATGGCTTATATTAGAATGAGAGAGTCAACTTAAGAGTACCCATTACTCCTAACTGGTTTTGTTAGGCAAAGAGAAAATAAAAGGTTTAGGACATAAAAGCTCGAAGGTTATAGTGCATCTACCCCTTGGGATATTACGCCTCTCAAAGAATGCTGACGTGGCTGAGATACTGAGGAAATGCTGAGACGATGCACGGGGCACCAATGGACTGAACCATGACTGATTATTTAGGATTTGAAACTGAGGCACGACACTTGAACTAGGATAAACTCATAACTATTAGGATGTTCCATCTTGGAATAGGCATATTCAGGAGGCTTCGGATAGGGAGACTAGGCGAAAAGATGGGAAACCATATGAAATTATCTGCCTAACTACTAAACTGAATTCCTAGCTTTACGGACTAACTCATACTGAAAACTTATACTCAACTAGACCATTTATTGACACTCATTCTATAATGTTCTACTGACTTTGGGGAGTAAGGAAATCTTATCTTGGTCTGAATGAGACATCTAAATAAGAAATCATAACACGGATAAATTATGTAATATGGGCACTAATAAATCTACCTACTAAGGTCTTATCTGGACTGAATTTTACCACTATGTTCAAGCTTACTTAAATCTTTGAAATCCATTTAGCCCCTTACACATCATTATGATATTCAAGCCTATCTTCATAATTACAGCCTCATGTAAAACTACATGCAACAATATTTTCTTAATATGAAACATTTAATCTCTCCCTTCTAAGAAACTGCTCATCACTACATTATTTCATAAGAAGAGTTTATTGAAGGTCAAAACATAGGGACCTGAAGAATGAATGGACACTATACTGAACTTGACTCTTAATTGAGGCCTAAGGAATAGAATATCAACATATTGGACTTTATCAAGAGATCTAAACTAAGGTTAGAAATAAGGAAATCTGAATTTAGCTGATATTAGTAGTATACCATAAGTATGGAAACTGAGCACACTGTAAGGCATGAGTACATGAGTCATGAGCAGCATGACCTGAGTTTGGAGTTTCTGTGTGTAGGAAATGTGATTCGTAATACTGAGTAAACTAGAACTGCTCATACTAGAAACTATAAGTATACATGATTTTTTATAACATTCATGAATAGGAGCTATGATCCTAGAACTAACTGTTTGAGTAGATATGGTGATAGCTGAAGTGCAATACTTTGCACGGAGGTAAGGACAAGTTGGGAATCAACCTCTCCCACTTATTTTCTATATATACTGGCATTACTACTAAAATCTAAAGGCCTGAATTTATGAGATATCATAACAAGATAGTTCCTATATACTTACTGGTCTATGATAGACTGACACACTGGGGTGGAGATTGAGAAACGTTCTATTAAGGTTTTTGATCAGACTTTGAAATAGACTGCTATCTAAGGAATTACCAAAGATAGAGAATCTCCTGGATCTAATAAGACAAAACATGCAAAAGAAAGATACGTAATGTACTAGTAACCATGTCAGGAGAACTTTCTTGGTCCTGTGTAGACTGAAGTGCATAAAGCTTGTTATGTTGTTGCCCACAGGCACTACTGAAGTAGCATCCTTTTGATTCGGGCAATCGGATAAGCTGAAGGATGGTTGTACTGACCTTTTTGGTGCAAATCTTTTCCCCTATAAGCTATAACCCTATACTCCCACATCCTTTGGCCTGGATTACAACATCCAAAACATACAACAGTACCAACTCTACATGCACCTAGGTGATGTCTACCATATTCTCCTTAAAGTGGATAGGTACGGCCACTTGTCACACTACCTTAGGTTTTGGATCCTGGTGCCCCATAATGATTGCCATTCCTGAACTTTAGTACTAGAGCACTAGCTAAGGATGGATCTGTAACTGAAGATTTTGGATTAAATTGGGAATAGTTACTGCTCTCTGACGTAGGCTGATTGAAATTAAAACTACCTATTCTAGCTCTCTCATTCTCTCTCTCTATCTTCTTTACATTCTACTCCTCAATATATAGAGCACGGACCATAAGACTAGAGATGTCAATCTCCTTAATCAACATCATAGTTCTACACTCCTTAACTACACTATCTGATACCCCAGACACGAACTTGCTTATTCTGGACCTATTGTGTGCTACTACATAGAGAGCACACCTGGATAACTGAGTTAACTTAAGGGATTACTCTTTCACACTCATACTGCCTTACTTGATATTAATGAACTCTAACACCTTGGCTTCTCTTAGCTCTAAGGGAAAGAATCTATGTAGAAAAGCATTAGCAAACTCTCCCCACTCTATGGGCCCTGTATCTGTGCCCCTGTCTAACTTCCATTGCTTAAACCAAGCATGATCTACATCTTGTACCTAATAGGCAGCTAACTCAACACTCTTACTGAAAGTCACCCCCATAATATTTATGACTTTCTAAACTAGATCAAGGAACTCCTGTGATCCTCTTCTGACTTAAATCCAGAGAATAGGGGAGGATTTATTCGGGTGAAGTCCCAAATCCTAGCTGCAGCAGTATAGCTGCAGCAGTATGAACAAGATCTTCAATCCTTATAGTCACATGTTGATTGTTTATATTGATGATGTGCTAATTTTCTCAGAAAATATTGATTCCTATTTTAAACATCTCAAAACTTTCTTTAAGATTGTTAAGTATAATGGTTTAGTCATAAGTGCTAAGAAAATGAAGCTCTTTGAGACCTCCATAAGATTCTTAGGGCATGATCTTTATCAAGGTATATATAAACCTATCTGTAGGGCTATAGAGTTCTCCTCCAAATTCCCTAATGAAATTAACGAGAAAACCCAACTTCAAAGATTTTTAGGAAGTCTTAACTATGTAGCAAACTTCATCCCTAACATTAGACAGGTCTGCGAACCCCTTTACAAAAGACTTAGAAAGACCCCAGTCCCTTGGAGTTCTGATCAAACTAATGTTGTCATTAAAGTCAAGGAATTAGTCAAGAACCTTCCCTGCCTAGGAATTCCTAATCCTGAAGCCTTTATGATTGTTGAAACTGATGCTACGGATATTGGTTATGGAGGTATATTGAAACAAAAGGAGAATACTAATTCTTCTGAACAGCTAGTCAGATTTACGTCAGGAATATGGAATTCCGCTCAAAAGAATTACAGCACAATTGAAAAGGAGGTTTTATCTATAGTGCTATGTATCACCAAATTTCAAGATGATCTTATTAATAAAGAATTTTTACTCAGAGTAGACTGCAAATCTGCTAAAGAAATTTTACAAAAGGATGTTAAAAATTTAGTTTCAAAACAAATATTTGCTAGATGGCAAGCTCTCCTATCTAGCTTTGATTTTCAAATTGAATTTATCAAAGGAGAAAATAATTCCCTTCTCGATTTTCTAACAAGAGAATTCTTACAGGGCCAAAATGAGACCCACTACACTGGGAAAGATCCCAGTAGGCAGCAAACCAAAACAAACCAAGATGGCTAGACCATTTGATCTCCCGTCAGCTTCAACAAATCCCTTAAGAACATCAGTCCCTCAGAGGCCTGCACTAAAATCGGAACTTCAATCATCGTTCCAAAACAAATATGCAGCTTTGGCATAATTTCCAAAGCTCCCTCCACCAATGCCGTCCAAATTGGTAGACTTAAAGACTAATAAGCCTTTTGATAAAGGGCAATCATCGAGTTCATCTATTCAGTCCAAACAGAGTTACGCTATGAAGGCTCCTGAAACCTTTGAACAAGCTGTAGAACCCACAGTGGTTAAACCAATACCAACTCCTCCCATCAAGGAAGAATTCAAATTCATTACTACTCAAGTAATGCCAATTATTGCTTTAGATAAGGAATATGAAGGATATCCATTAGATCAACTAATCAAGCCGGTCTACAATGATAAAAATTTCGTTGATACTGAGAATCCACTCAAAACAAGACGATATTATGAAGCCATCCTTGTAGACACTGATTCTATTGAGGTCGAGCATTCTATGAATGAGCGGAATCCGGAATATATTGATTATTCTAGATTCACCAT
>NC_061122.1:122732735-122738151 GCF_002878395.1 Capsicum annuum | reverse complement strand
CATATCTAATGCATGAAATACGTGACTGAACTGATTTATGAATGCATAACTGAATATGCAACAGTAATAGATATGAAGTATATAACTATAACTCCATCATGGAACTGAGTACTCGTAAGAAAGACCAACACCTTAAGCTGAGACTACTAATGAACCTGAGATTATTTACTGAACATGTATGAATGGGAACATATGTACATGACTGAGTCTGAAACATTATATATGAACTAAATACCATGAACTGAACTGATTCTATGAATATATATTCCATGCTATGGGAATATCTGAATGGATGAAATTGGAACGAGAGAGTCAACGTATGAGTACCCATTATTCGTAACTAGATTTGTTATGTGAAGTGAAACTGAAGGGTTTAGGACATGAAAGCTTGGAGGTTATAGTGCATTTCCCCCTTGGGACATTATGTCTCTTAAAGAATGCTGATGTGGCTGAGATACTGAGGAAAAGCTGATGCAATGCACGAGGCACCTCTGAATAGAATTATGACTGAGTATTTGGGGTTTAAAACTTAGTCACAACATATGAAATAGGCTAAACTCGTAACTACTAGGATGCTCCATCTTGGAATGGGCATATTTAGGAGATTTCGGATAGGGCAACTTGATAGAAAGATGGGAAACCATACAAACTTGTCTGCCTGACTGCTAAACTATATCCTGGCTTTAGGGACTAACTCATACTAAAAACTTATACTCAACTAGAGCATTTCTTGAAACCTTTTACATAAAGTACTACTAACTTTAGGGAGCAAGGAAATCTTGGCTTGGTCAGAATGAGATATCTGAATAAGAAATCACAACATGGCTAAAATTATGTAATATGGACCCTAATAACTCTACCTACTAAGGTCTAGTCTGGACTGAATTCTCCTACTATGTTCAAGCCTACTTAAATATCTGAAATGTATGTTGCCCCTTACACATCATCATGAGATTCAACCCTATCTTCATAATTACAGCCGCGTGTAAAACTAGCATGCAATAATCTTTTCTTAACATGAAATATTTACACCCTCATTTCTATGAAACTGCTCATTACTGCATCATTTCATAAGGAAAGTTCACTTAAGGTTAAAATATGGGGACCGGAAGCATGAATGGACACTATACTGATCTTTACACTTAATTGAGGCCTGAGGAATAGAATATAAATATCCTAGACTTTATCAAGAGATCTGAACTTAAGATATACATGAGGAAATCAGAATTTAGCTGATCATTAAGAGTATAGTATAAGTCATAGAAACTAAGCACACTGTAAGGCATAAGTACTTGATTTATGAGTAGAATGACCTGAGTTTGGAGTTTTTTTTTTTAGGAAATACGATTTGTAATACGGAGTGAACTGGAACTGCTCATACTAGGAATTGTAAATGTACATGATTTTTGATAACGTGCACGAATAGGAGCTATATCATAGAACTGACCGTGTCAGTAGATATCATGATAGCTGAAGTGCAATAAATTGCCTGAAGGTAAGGACAAGTTGGCCATCAACCTCTCCCACTTATTTTCTACACAAACTGACATTACTACTAAAATATGAAGGTGTAACTTTCTGAGATATCGTAACTGGAAAGTTCTTATATACTTACTGGGCTATGATAAAATGACCCACCGGGGTGGAGACTGAGAAAGGTTTTGTTATGGTTTTCTATCTTACATTGAAATTGATGGCTATGTAAGGAATTACAAAAATAGAGAAACTCCTGGATCTAATTAGATAAAACATGCAAATGAAAGATCCGTAACATACCAGTAACCATGTTAGGAGAACTTCCTAATCTTGTCTGGACTAAAGTGAATAAACCCTATTTAGGCATTGCCCACTGGCGGTACTAAAAGTAGCACCCTGCTGATTTGGGAGATTAGACTAAGCTGAAGGATGGTTGTACTTGCCCTATTGGTACAAATCTTTTCCTCTCTAAGCTATAACTCTACACTCCTACATCCTATGGCCTAGCTTACCACATCCAAAACATATATCACTGCCAGCTCCACATGCACCTGGGTGATATCTACCACATTCTCTGTAAAGAAGATTGGTACGACCACTTCTCACAATACTCGGGGTCTTGGATCCTGGTGCCCCATTATGACTGCCATTCCTTAACTTTATTACTGGCGTACTAGCTGAGTATATAGCTGGAACTGAAGATTTTAGCTGAAACTGGGAATGGTTACCACTCTCTGAATTAGGATAATTGAAATTGAAACTACCTCTTCTAGCTCTCTTATTTTCTCTCTCCTTCTTTTTAAGATTCTACTCCTCAATATGTTGAGCATGGACCGTTAGCCTAGAGATTTTAATCTCCTTAAATAACATCGGAGTTCTGCACTCCTTAACCATACTCTCTGACACCCCACACTCGAACTTTCTTATTCTTGACCTATTATCTTCTACTACATGGAGAGCATACCTGGCTAACTGAGTAAACTTAAGGGAATACTTTTTCACACTCATACTGTCTTGCCTGAAATTAGTAAACTCTAAAACCTTGGCTTCTCTCACCTATAAGGGAAAGAATCTATCTAGAAATGCAGTAGCAAACTCTTCCTACTCTATGGTCCCTGCATTTGTGCCCCTATCTACCTTCCACTACTTAAACCACTTATGAGCTATATTTTATAGCTCATAGGTTGCTAAATCAGCACTCTAACTAAAAGTCACTCCCATAATATCTGTCACTTTCTGAACCTGATCAAGGAAATACTGTGGATCCTCTTCTGAATTAGATCCAGAAAATAGGGGAGGATTTAATCGGGTGAAGTCCCGAATCCTAGCTGCACCATTATTGGCCACTGGGTTGGCTTGAATAGAAGCTGGCCGTTCATTCTGATCTATTATGAAATTTGCTAGAGTAGTGAATGAAGCACTGAATTTTGCATAAGAGTCTTGCTCGTCCAAGGGATCTGCCTGAGCGTGCTGAGGTACTGACAGATTTTCGGTTCACTTTTCGTTAGTATTTTTGGGAGGCATGTTCTATAAATAAAAGAAATAAATAGATTAGACTGAGAGTTTAAATTAATATCATGGTCACTCGCACGACATGAATAGTGAAAAAAGGGAAACTTTTTCTAAAACATCTCATAGCCTCTTGTCCATTTGTGTGGCACGCTACACATCCGTGCACAAGGCTCTACTTGAAGTATCTTTCACACTCCTAGGACTCTGTTGAACTTTAGGCTTTGATACCAAGTTTGTAATACTCTGAGAGTACACCCTAGATGTTACACAATGCTTACGACCCTTATAACACCTCGATTCGCTTAACTAGAATGTTACATGGTACTCATGACCCCGAGGGACCACAAGCTAACCCATGACTGATATTTGTACCTGTATACTACAAATCATGATATAATAATATGGAATACATAGAACTATAAGGCCATAAGGTTCAAATGAATAAAATCATGTGGGTTAAAATATCCAAAACAACTCAATCTGAAAGCTAAGTCTGAACGTAAATCTGAAAGCCTCTAAACTATCTGAATAAGGAGATGAAGGAACATATCTCCAACTAACTCTGTAAAAGTGAACTGAAGAAATAAATAAATGTATCAAATCATATTGTCCTCTAATCAATGAGGACTCACTGTGTCTCTGCGATTGGAATGCTATCGCTACTGCTGGGCTAGAGCTCGTGTCTCGAAACCTATGGTGTAACATGAAAAGAAAGAACCATAGTGCAAATGCATCAATACAACTGGAGTACTGAGTATACGAAGAAGGTAGGTTGAACATAAAGGGTTTCATGCATGAACAACACGGACTGACTAATATGAACGTGGGAGTGCAAACACATATATATAGAAACTGGGATCGTGAATACGTGATACCATGACATGTAATCTAATACAAGGTTTACTGATAACTGTCATGACTTATACTAAAATTGATAACATGGATGACTGTATCTGACAGTCCTATATATACTACAATCTAAAGAACGCCCTGAGTTCTTTTATTGAGACTGATACTGAAACTGTGGGAAGTAGTGTTTAACCGACATGCCCCATATATGCCGTTATGGCTAAGCTGGGGTCCCATCTCTGCCCCAACTGGAGGGGTCTCAATACCGTGCCATGGGTTAGGATAGCCTGTGAGTGACCCTTATTTGGCAGATACTCAATTAGAATGGTGGGAACCCTAAACTAACGGGTTAAGCCACCTCATCAACCCTAATTTGACAGATTAAGATGTGTCAACCTACGCTGGCTACGTAGTTATAGAACAAAAAGATGACTACTAATGATCACACCCTGAATTGGCGGGTGAGTCCCCATCCTTGGGTTCACTCGGTGCTAACCTCTACTCCCATCTGGAGGGACTGGACATGAATAACTGACTGTGTATGACATAATCTTACTGAATTCCATTAACTAGCAGAATGTTACTGATATCTGACAACTGACTAAGATCATGAGGTTTTCCTGAGTCACATGACTGGCTGAAGTCTATGGAATCATAGCTTAAGTTCGGATATCGTGAAACATGAAATGGCTCTAAGCACACAGCTATAGTTTTCAAGTACAAGTACCCCCAGGACTCGATAGGAGGAAACTGACACACATGACATGACTTGATCATAAGATTTGAGTCCATAATTCACAATATCATAAGTAAGGCTTTCATAATAAGAATGATTCTCAACAAACTATCACTAAGGCTTTCATAATAAGAATGATTCTCAACAAACTATCACATGATCGGGAATGCACAGAACATGTATATACTTGCATGGTTTCAATAAAATGGTCATTTTATATCGCAACAATATCATGAGCATCTCGTACAACTTCTTCAATTCAAGACAATAGCATGGGGATCACGTTGAACATAAACTTAGAACATGGAATAGCCATATAGGACTTATTATGTAATAAAAGCATGATTTCTATTCCCTTAGGTATTTTCACAAACACCTTACATGCACATCTTAGGCATAGGTGGATTCATCAAGATTACAAATATTCAACCACCAATTTCACATATTTATACATTAAATACTACCATATCCTCACAATAAACATACAAAGATCCCATCTTAGGCATCATCAAACTCCAACCATATGAACATCAACCACCACCAACATAAACATCATAATACAAAATTTAGAAGATGGTTCTTGAGCTTCATGGACGAAAGGTGTCAATGAATCAACTCACGCATACCTTAGAAGGAAGATTCTTGATGATTGACGGAGGAATTTTCTTGAAATCGGATCTTCCAGCTTAGTTACGCAACCCTAGTTGTTTTTCTCTTTTAGTGCTCTTGGATGATGAGATTTGAGATGATAAAATGGTTTTAATATGTTTAGAAGCTATATATTTCATAGGGTTAATTTAGGGACGTGAAAGGAGTGTTAAAAGACTTAATTACCCTTATAAT